>NC_092820.1:157172452-157404952 GCF_023375885.2 Dermacentor andersoni
TGCTTTTTCTCAGTGTCTGATAATCGTTCAGTACTTTACAACTGCCAATTGACAGCAGGAGCATCAGTTTAACCTCACAGAAAATGTTCACGACAACACCGGCAAAATCGCATGAAACACAACTGCAGCTGTCATCGTCTCGGGCAGTGTGCTCTTCCCGTCAAAAGCATCTGCCAAACCGGGGTGCAGTCGAACAGCTGATTATAAGAACCACCTGACCACTGTTTTACATATGTGCACACAGAGACCTCGTGAGATTTGTACTCTAGGATGAAGTGATACATGTGGCACAAAAGAAAAAAAAAAAAAAAAACGGGGGGAGGGGGGGAGGAAGAAACTCGGGAAAGGAGGGCACAAAGAAAGCTATGTACAGGTGTTTGCTTGTGTACCCGTAATGTGGCCTACACAAGCCCGCAGCCTCGCGCTGCCCAGCTAAAAGGAAAGCTCAGCCCTAAAATCGAAGACAGTACTGAACATAATCCAACATCAAAGAGAGAACAAAAAGAGAAAAGATTGAGTGGGCAAGATGAGAGCACCTTTTTACCAAGCAGACACGGTTGCCCACAACAGGAGGCTCAAATGAAGGTGAAAGATTGAGACGGAAATGGTAAAGCCAAAGCAAGATGTCCACATGCCAAAGCTCTCTTTGATCCTGTGTCCCGAGGCAGATAGCCTCCAATGTTGAAACAGCATCTGCGAATGAGGTGCATTTGTCAGATGCGCAGAGGCAGTGGCAAAGAGTGTGTGTGGCAGTAGAATGTGTCACTTTGCGAGACAGCCTGGCCACTGTAAAGGCGGCAGTAAGAGAGGAGGGGGGGGGGGGGGGGGCAAGGTCTTCCAAGTAGCGGATGGGATTAGACCACACGAACTCGGGCTGCCGGGACAGCAGCGCCGAAGGCGTGACATGGCAGGGCAGCTGCAACCAGACAAGTGTTCCGCCAACCAACGCAGCAAACCTAGGCTTGTGGCAACGCTTCTTGGTGAACTCATGCCTTTGTGTGCAACAGAAGAAATGGAAGGCTGTGCAGGAGAGAAATGGGCTGCCGGAAGACAGTGCACACAGATGATGGGACAGCAAAACAGACAAAACTGCGCAGGTGGCCAGCAACAGCAGCACAACGCTCTTGAATGGAGGGCGCCAGAAGTTGTTTGGCCGCCGTGAATTAGCGCCACTTTTTCGGAATGTGGGGCACTCTGCAACTTCTCCAAAAGCGCAAGCACGTGCACGCTGTTTCCACACGAGCGGCGTCATCGCGATGACCGTGTTGCCTCAGTTATGGGGCACAATGTAAGAAGATGCTCCCTGACTTCTGGGCCTCTTGAGACGACAGCCGAGGGTCGGGCAGAAAGGAAGGAGGACAGAGGGAGGGAAAGAGGGGGGGGGGAGCTGGGTGTCCAGGCCACTTGCTCAGACGAGCGCAGGCACTGACTGGTCGAGGGCACTGAGCAGGTCCTCGCCAGTGAGCAGTTGCTGGATTGGGGCATTGACCTCGGCATCCAGCTGACTCAGGTCCTGCAGTGTTGGGATTGGCTCGTCAAGCAGGAGAGGAGCGGGACGTGGAGACGACGGTGGGCACCTCTGCAGAAACCAAACAACATGGGCGACATGCTCAATCTGCCAAACTTAAGCGTCAGGAGTGTGTCACTCCTATCTTGAGCACTGAAACGAAGCAGTGTTCTGTTGAGAATAAGAGGCTTGATCTGACTATGGCTGGTAAAAGGCTCAAGGCACACTGCAATACTGGTTTCTGTGTGTATGTACCCAACTCCGCTCTTTGTCCCAGGAGCGATTCTCAAATCCAGGTTTATTTGCTGTGCACAACATTATTTGATTGCTCTAGACACAGACACTGGGTTGCGTACCTATGTAGCCCCATCTATGCATAAACCTAGCCCCTTAAACCCAGCTGTCATACACAAATCTGTTTATTTGCTCTGTACGTCGCTGGATTGCTCTATACATGAACTGGCACACTTTGTACATATGCAATCCCATGCGTTCCGAGTCATGAAAGTAATATTCCCTCCAACACAAACTAGCACTGAACGGAGATGGGCATTTTGCAAGTTGAATTTCGTGTTTCGACACCTAGACAACAATGTACAGCCTGGGCGTTCCTGAAAAACATCGACTTTGTGGATTACTACATTCTTTTTATTCTCCCAGCCAGTCTTTAAACTCAGAGAAGCCATATGCCAAAACCAGCAGCCATGGAAATCAACACAGCTAAAAACTCTGTAGGCTTGTGCAAACATAAATTTTTGGGTTCGAAGCAAAGTCGAAGCGAATAGTAATTAGTGTAAAATAATTTTAAAGTGAACAGTTTGAATGGTTTTGGCATTTGCATAAAACATTCACATAAGTGCCTGATGTTGCTAAATCTAAAACAAAAAGTTGGTCTTTACTTGTAAAAAAGCAAACAGGTTCATCCCTGGAATCAGTTTATTTTCAAAGTGTGATGATTCAGATACTATCATCCAGTTCAACATCTCTTACAACTACACCAACTCAGAAAATTTGTTTACAGGCTTTTTGCTTACTGTTCTGTTTCAGTTTACTTAAAATTTTGTGGTGCTTTAGGCTGTGGAAGCATTTTGCATTTGCCTGTCGTGCATGGCTGTAATGCTGTGAAGTCTGACCTTGACTGCGCAATGCCGGCAGTTTATGCCACGTTAGAAATGCAGCTTCTGTAAGTGCACAGACAAACTGAATACTAGTACCAGTCTGAGCTTACAAGAGCATAGCCAGTGCAACTGACACCAGCAGACAAGTGGTGTACCATGAGCATCCAGCAATATGCTGTGCCAAGAAGAGACGGCATGGTTGTCTATGCAGAAAAAAAGTCACTGTGGGTATCGAGGTGCTGCGTTTCAATGCCTCATCCCCAGCTCATGCGTTACGACAGTCATTTGCCAACTCGAGCTTAGTGAATCGCTACCCATTTAGCTTAGCAAAGCGGTCACGTTTACTCGATTGGTCTCGCAAGAGCC
This sequence comes from Dermacentor andersoni, assembly GCF_023375885.2. Lineage (NCBI taxonomy): Eukaryota > Metazoa > Arthropoda > Arachnida > Ixodida > Ixodidae > Dermacentor > Dermacentor andersoni. The sequence goes on from NC_092820.1 coordinate 157,175,444, forward strand.
TTTGTCCACAAGCCACGACTGTCATACTCTGGTGTGCTATCATGTGCTAATAAAGCTATGTTTATTGGCGATCTGACTCCAGAGCATCGTCTGCATCGTGTGAGAGAGTTGAAGAACACAGCCATAGCATCTTCCATGCGGAGTGGAGGATCATCGTGCTTTTGACCAACTGTCACTCGCTGCATTGCGTGCATTGCCACTGATGCCCCCCTTTGCACAACATGACAACCTCTGTCATAAGACCAAACAAATGTTTACAGAAGCAGTGCTTGTTTCTGGACTTCGCTTGAACACCAATGTGTCTCAGTGACTGTTAATTCTCAATTTGTGCCTTTGCAAACACTAATATGCACACACTTCATGAATAGCCAGGCAGCTGGAGAAGGCCCAGGTGACCGAATGCGGCATTTGAATGTGGAATGATTGCCAAGCAGTCGAGGACTGACCTTGTCATAGCGCAAGGTTTGGCACAGGTATCCATGGCAGGCGTCTTCTCCATTTACCAGCAAGTTAAGCAGCACGCTGTCTTTGTTCTGGAGCTGCAAGCCTGAAATGAAAAACCCATATTATAGAGGCTTCAGGAAGGAAGCAAATACAGTGCATTCCTAGCAAGAGGGTGTAGACCAGCTACCTAAGCTCGAGTAGTATAGTAGTTAGGCAAACGAAGGTTAGCTATGACACAAAATTATCATGCTTAAGGTCACAGCCCCACATATTGTGAAACAAGGGGCCATAAAGACTGAAAATTATGGACACTATGCAAATTTTAATCGACGTTATGTGCAGTCTGCCTAATTAATTACAGGCTACGTGTTCTCTCTTTCGTGAGCGATATACTTGAGCAAGTGGGTGGATGATACTGCCGCAAGTACACAGGAACAGCTTGGAACAAGTGTCTTTACGAACACCAGATGAAAGTTCTCTTTGGCAAGCATATGCCACTCAGTGCAGAATGCTCATAGATGATGGTACGTGGCACAATCCCCTCGTAAAAGAAGCCTCAATGCCCAATGTTAAAATTTCTCAATGCTAAAAGTGCTAAAAAGAAAAGACACTACAATAAAGATAGAAAAAAAGAATAAAAGTAAGAAAGGAACAGGTTGTGAGGCACGATAAGTCACTCTACACCAATGATTAAAAAAGGAAAGACAAAGGTGCCGAGTGGTTAGAAAAGTCATTTAACCCTTTCGCTGTCACGGACGTACCGGTACGTCATCGCGCTTCCCCCCCACGGTGTCACTGATGTACCGGTACATTCTCTATCGTGCGTTCAAAATTTTGCGCCTGAGCGCAAAGCTGGCGCACCTGAATTGGCCACGCCATCTGTTGACTCTTTCTACAAGTTCGTATATTCTCCCCGACCTGTGTTAACCCATGTATTGAAGAGCACGGTGCGACTGCCACTCCCCACTTTCTCTTTGCTGAGTGGCGCGGTGGCTCCGCGTTCGCTGGATCATGCGTCGCGCGCGTGTGGTTATGGGTTCAAGGGTTGTTCTGCCATCTCCGCTGGTTTGAAGGTTTTTATTTTTCTTCTGTTGGTGTGTCTGCTACGCCGCGTCAAGTTCAGGCGCACGTGCCGTTGCCTCTTCGAAAAGAGTGACTCGATTGCTGCTTTCGCTCTCTCGCCGAACCCTCGCTTCCGGCTTGCAGCAGTAAACGTAAAGCCCTTCGAACTTTGTTTAGCCTTTTTCCATCTCCCTCTGTCTTCTTGATCACGCAACGTCCCATTTCTCTCCGTTGTGCGGGCGACTGAAAGCACATCCTCCCAGCGCGCGGTTACTTTCGGATGGCTGAGCGCGCGGGACCTTCGTCTGCTCATTGGTGCGGTGGCTCAATTCCGACTTAGAATACGAGCCGATGCTCGGACTCGGACAGAGTCGCATGCGAGGAAGAGGGTTCCGCATCGTCAGATTCGGATGTTGAACGGATTTTATAGTCAGGCTGATGATGATGATGATGTTTACTAACAGCAGCTGCAGAACACTGAAATGTGCATATAACATTGACTACGTTAGGGTGCCACCCTAACTACGTTATTTGTATACCAATCATAATCAAAAATAAATTGCTATGTTCATTCCCTGTTATGCTCGTTCCCTGAAACCAAGCCGACACTGGGGGTGCGTCACGGCCAGAAAGGTCCGACAGCGAAAGGGTTAACAGTATCACCACAGCAAGAGATATCTTGGAGGCCATGGTCTGAGGATTTGCGCTGGAGCTGCTGACCACCAGATGCACACACCTACTTAGGTACTAACTACTTAATAGCTGTTAATGAGAAAATTGGGCCCTGCACCTTTGCCAAGACTACCTCAATGATACTACAGTCGGATGTCGATAATTTGAGCTTGAAGGGGCCTGAAAATTTGTTCGAACTAAAAGTTTGAATTGAAGGAAGCTAATTGAATGGAAGACTTACCTGCAGCGGCACATGCACACGGAGCTAACTAACACATGAGTAGGAAGTTCCACAAGATTTATTCACACGTATTTACATATTACAGTCAGTTATTAGGTGTATCGGTGCTCGTACTGTGATAGGAGTCGGCGGGTGCAAACATGTAATAAAAGGAAACGTTTCCCGTGACAAAGACATTGGCGAAGATTACAAAGGCGGAGTCGGAGCCATTGCTAACAGCGGCAAATTGTTTCAATGAAGAACACGGCACTGAACAGCAAGAAGCTTGGTAGTAAACGTCAACGAGATGTTCATTTGAGGGATCGCCAGCCATCCGGGCTCAGGCAGGAGTAAGAGCATGCGTGATAGAGAATATTTGGGGCTTTTGCTCCTTGAATATATGACTCTGCCTAGGCACTACGGAGAAGGTTTGTTGGCGCATTTTGTGTGCTTTAGTCCCTAGGCGTGCCGGCATTGCGGAGTGGGGTCGAGTTTGCGCTCAGATGGTGGCTGTCGGCGCAATGAAATAGGCGAAGCAGCAGGCACTGACGCCCCATTTGGTGACCGCTGTGTCGGACAGACTGTCTCGCACCTGTGGCACTCGTGCCAAGTCAGTCGTGCCGGACCATAGCTTTGTCGCGACTTACGGCGATGTACCTTGGACACTGATGTTTCGGCGCGAGCAATAGAGACTGTAGCAGAGGCCGGGCCGCATATAATTAAAATGTAGAAGTCAGCGCCTTAGCAACTGCTCAAATGAATGTCTCGTGCAAACGTCGAAGCAGCTAGGCCCAGCGTTGCCGTGGTGTGGCTACGGCTGCCAGCGGATCTGCGTGCGAGACCGTCGGCTCGAGGCGGAGCGATAATCAAAATGGCGGTGGTGGTGACTTCGATGAATGCCGTTTCGTAACTGCTGTCATGGCAAAAAGTCTGGAAAGTCGGACGGCGAAGGTTTTTTGCGTCCGAAATTTCAGACGTTCATATACACTGACTCTATGGGGTACATGGCGACGCTGCGACACTAACAGAAGTCACTAACCCATCACGAACAGAAGTAAACGGTAATGCGCGCCTGCACATGCCTGCGCACAAATTCTCGCCACGGCTTCTTTTTTCTTCGTGCGCGACACTGAGAAGTCTCTCCTAAGCTTTTCCTCTATGGGCGGAGTGCATTCGAATTAATCGTAGCAAATGCTTGCGCGTTCGAATTACCGACCGTTTTCGCCCATTGGAATACTCATTGCTTTGACGGGACAACAGCGTCAGCTCGAAAAAACTGAAAGTTCGAATAAAGCGTGTTCAAACTAACAAGATTCAACTGTATTCATTTATAACCAATATTGCCAAAGTGAAATTTCATTGCAGTTGACCCTTAATCTCTCTCTCTCTTCCTGGCATGCATTAACTAAGTTAAAGCGTGAATTACATGTCAAGTTTTGATTTCTCTGTTCCAAAATTCCCACGAGAAAGTTCTGGCAAGGAGGGACACTTGCCTCGCAGGTCGACCCGCATCCTCTTGGGGCTGGCCAGCTGTCCAGCCCCCAGGGCCTGCTCCGTAGAGCTGCGCTTTGGCGGTGGGTCCGGGGGGGAAGGCATCCCCATCTTCTGCTCCAGCGCTGTTGTCACATACGCATGATGCCGAAAGTCAGTCGCCGCAGACAGACCCCGTGTCAGGTGATTTCGCACTGCTGTTTGCTGCTGATGGTGTGGATGTGTCAAGCGTGATGACCTGCAAAACAGTGACACAAATCGCGTCCACTCTCAGGCTCCATTGCAATGCAGGCTAGTGAGGTTCCAGTTAGCACTTTCTCTTGTCTACGTTGCAGACACTCTCAACGCACAAGCCTTGCACATTTTCAACTACCACAGATTACGCCATAACTGTTTATACAAAGTGTCCATGCTTTATGTACACACAATCAATGTTAGCATACTCTGATACTTTGTCAGCCCTACCTCTAGCTACAAAGTCCTCTTGTCGAAACAAAACTGAAGCTGACATGTTGTGCTTGTACGTAACATTCGCTAATTAGGTAGACTGCTGCTGCTACATGAATGCCTGCGTGAGAAGTGCAGTAATGCAAGCTGGCTAAACTTAAAGCTTCACTTAATTTGTCTGTCAGTATGCATCACTCACGCAAGTGCATACTCCAGGGACATACATATATATCTTTTGAGAAAAATTTACCTTCAAAGTGAATTCAGTAACAAGTAAATGCTCGCACTAGCCAGTCAAGACTGCCAAATTATCACACTGAAGCACATCCCATGTTTCTCTTCCACAGCAAATGTGTTAATGCTATTAGAATCGTTTTTCATGCCTCGATGGAGAGTCTGCAAGAAAAAATACATCCACACCCACTACAGGAGAAATTAAAGTCGGATTGGTAATTTTATAGTGTTCATTGTAGTGATATTGGTGAACAGCATTTTAGATTCACTTCATTATACACAATAATTTGTCATATCTGTGTTCGTCGTAGTGAGGTTCGAGTGTGTTAGCACCATGCAAGTCATGGTTTAGATTTCCAATTATTGACCTTCTTGCAGAAAACAGAAAAATGCCTAAACAACTAGGTGTACATTTTTAGTTGCTCCCCTCACCTTGCCAAGTCTTGCCGTGGTGGCCCAGAGACTCCTAATGACCTCGGATGGTTCGTTCGTGCTCGATGTTTGGTCCACTCCCGTGACCTCGCTATAGGTGGTGGGAGTTCGGCTACCAGGAGGGCAGCCAGGCTGGACTTTGGGTTGGGCCCTAGGGAGCCTAATGTTGGGCTCGGAGGAGACGGTGAGGTGGCGAAGAATGTCGGGCTGCAAGCAGTGGCCACAGATTCTTTACTCCAAGTACGCAGAAAGGGCTGAAGCGATAGAAGCTACAAAAGCCTGCCTCAAGGTTCGGATACGTAACATCAACAAGTGGACTCTACAAGGATCTGTAGAGTCATACTACGAGTGCACTGACAGAAAGTCAGCAAACTAGAGATACACCTGGCAGGTTGGTCTTTACAGGGTATAGGATGTGTTTTTGAAAACCACTACCATATGTCATGGTGCACTATTAACAAGTGCTCAGAGCCTAGGATTTCAACCTGCCAGTTAATAAAAATGGAGGTGCAATTTATAAGGCAGCTGGCATTTGCTATACATAGTGGGCTTGCTGGTGCACACCGCATGCTAAACAATGCCTTCCTCTCGATTTTATGCCACTCTTGTCATCCACTGGCCATGACCAGCCGATCCCATTGGTAGCACGGGTGGAGCATCGCTCTGACCACTGACGAAGCATGAAAGAGAACAGTATCGGAAACGGCATTGCTACAAAACAGCGGATCTGGGTGTGTCTCCGTCCAGGGAAAGAGCAACTACACCACGTTGGTACAGCAGGGTTATGGCAGCACACACTTTAAACCACAGTTCTCGGCTGTATCCGCACCTGTTGCAGAGAGAGCTCCGACTGGAGGAGCTTCCAGTAGGAGAGTCCTGGGGTCCCCACATGACCGAGTCGGGAGGACTGAGCAGGGGGAAGTCATCTCCAGTCATAGAGATGTATGGCGCTCGCATGTCAAAGTCATCATCCTGTGAAGAAAGAAAGAAGAAAAAACAAAAACAAATTAGTGGCAGTAGGGTAAGATACAAAATCAACAGTAGGGCAAGACACACACTTTTATTTTCCCTGCCAGGCACCAAGAGGAAGTCCAACCTAGTCCCTGCCCTGAACAGTTACTGATCATAAAGCACTCTGGAAACATCAGCTGCACTTTTGCTTGGGTCAAATCAACACCATGCTGTCAATTGATGACCTTTAGTTATGCTGTCACTGCTATATGATCTACCATCTGTTGCGATGCCTCCTTTGGTTTATTCAAAGAGGAGGGGAAGGAGGGGAGGCTTGCAATGTGAGGGTTTACCACCTTGCTTGCACAAAGTTTGTGCACTACCTTTGTCTACTGTGATAAGGCAACTTTCAGATGAAAGTGAAACATTTCTTGTTATGCCCTGCGTTGCCACTCTGGTAATGGCCCTTTTGGCTGATGACAATGCAAACAAAGAATCAAACACGCAATGACTTGTGCAGCCCACCTGGAGATCTGTATGCCCCTCTGGCTTTAGGTCGAGACCAGCAAACCGGTCCACAGGGCTTTCAAGGCTGGGAACATCCGAGCAACTGCTGCTTCGTCCTTCGCCATCCGAAGACGGTGGTGTGCCACATGATCCTGGCGATGACAGTGGGTCGCTGTCCTCGCGGTAACTGAGAAAGGGATCCTTCCGACCCAGCGGGCAGTCTTCCTCGGGCTCAGGAGGAAGCAGTGCGTAGTCTGGCAGCAGTTTGGGTTCGTCGCCATAGATGTCCGACAGGGAAAATGCGTCGCCAAGCACATCTGCGTATGAGATGCGAATGTCAACGCATCAGGTCGGTTCTAGAACTTGGAACAGATGTCATAGTACAAAAACACTAGTTACTAGCAGGCTAGCTATTTGTTCCCCACATGCAATGCACTACAAAGGATAGATGACTGAAACAAGGTTTCAAGCAAACTTCAATTTTTTGCTTGTTTGTGTGAGGCAGTGAGGATGTTGAATGTCTTTTTCTTGAATAGTGCGTTGAATATAATAAAAAACTTGTTTAGCTGCCGCATTGGAAGCATAACTGCACTCATATTTCTATAACTATTTTTCATGGGAATGAGTATTTACATTTATGAAACAAACAGTAGGCTACCTAGTAGTAGTAACTTCAGCATAAACAATATGTTTTCCCTTAATTTGGTTTTCACCTTTACAGCTTTACCGGCACATTGATGGAATGTCATTGATGGAACCCTTTTTTTTTTCTCAGTACAAAGCGAAACTAGTTGCAAATGCAGCCTGCGCTAAAAGATGTGTGATCCTCACTGCAGGTTCTTCAATACAGTGTGAGGAGCGAATGCGTACCAGAAGGCAGACCCTCCAATGGAATGCTGTCGTCACCAGCCCGTGGTGCCAAGTGAGTCAGGTCATCAACTTCATCTTTCAGCACTGCACATGAAATACAGAAAGACCAGAGTTACAAGGTGGCGAGTAGGACTAGTTGTTTAATGTTCATGTTGAAAAGATCTTGAAGCACACTGGCACCTCTTGTAACCTTTTGTCTGTGTGCGGGTGTGCTTCAGCATCTGTTAGACAAGACCAGGGTGACTGCTGTGACCACATAAACATGTTTGTTCTTTAGGCCTATTACGTCAGGCAGGTAGTGTGGTAGCATGCAGTCTGTGAATAAGTGATGGAAAATTGGTCAGTGCACCAACAGCCAGGAAATGCATTTTCCATTCTTGCAATGACCGCAGCAAATAAAGACTTGTGCATATGCTTTGAGCCAGTGGTTCATGTTCTTTTGGGGAAAGACAGAAAATTACTGAATGTAGGCCGAGCCAATGTTTAGTTACTCTGTAATTACGAGGACTCACTAGAAAATGCACAAGGCATCATCTGTACCATCGTGACTTTTGTTCAATGAAGTCTGCAGCACCTCAGAGTAAATTAATGCAATTAATGCAAAATTTATTGACAGTCCAGCATATTATGCTACTGAAGGGAGGGAATAAGGTATCGCTGACAGTATTCCAACAGTGCAAAGAAGAAAGAAAGAAAGAAAGAAAGAAAGAAAGAACGAACAAAACGCAAACGACAGGATAAGCACTGCTGTTGTACACATTTCTTTCCCTCTTTGTCCTATGCCCTCGCCAGATCAAGGCATTGTTGGATAAAGTCTCATTCAGACATTGTTATCGATTCATCTGCATGACACTGACATGACCCACTAAAAGCAGTAAAAAAGTTATGCGGATCCTACGCTGTGGGAATTGACATAAGCAAAGTTTTCTGTGCTGTTTGCTTTGATTGACGATAATGAACGGTGATGCTGACTGCGAATGTTTAATTTCTTCAATGTTTAGTGCAATAAGAGAGTGGTGAATTGATGGTGAATGTTCCCTTGCGTGCAACACTGCTGTTTGTCTGCGTAGCACACAGAACACACAGAGAGACCTGTTTGCTTGAGGCATTGTTGCAGGCCATGGTTCATAACGTCCAAGAAGGCTAGCATGTTAGCACTGTCATTGTCTCACACAGCAGATTGCACCGTGGCAGAAGTGTTAAACTTTAATTGAATTATGAGGCTGTACATGCCAAAACCTTGCGTGCACCACTGCTGTTTGTCTGCATAGCACACAGAACACACAGACGTGTTTGCTTGAGGCATTGTTGTGTGCCACTGTTCATAACCTATGAGAAGGCTAGCACTGTCAGCACCTCACATGGCACATTTAATTGTGGCAGAAGTGTAAAACATTTAATTGAATTATGGGGCTGTATGTGCCAAAACCACAATCGGATTATGAGACACGCCATGGTGGCGGACTCCGGATTAATTTTGACATCTTAGTGTTGAAGGGTTGAAATCCGGGCCAGTTGGTACATAGTTGAAAAAAACCAGTCAAAAAACACAAAGGACAAGAGGAGAGGTTCACACCACAACGACTGGACTATTGATAGTCCAGTCGTCGTGGTGCGAACCTCTCCTCTTGTCCTTTGCGTTTTTTGACTGTTTTTTTTTTCCTTCAACCCTAGTGTTCTTTAACATGCACCTAAATCTAAGTGCACTAGCGTTTTTGTATTTCGCTCCCATTAAAATGCGGCTGCCACGATCGGGATCGAATCAGCCACCTCGCGCTATGCCATAGCCTCAAAACTACCACGGCAGACACAGAAGGGTTGATTTGACTTGCGACCATAGTGTTGCCTAGATGCTATGAAGCTTTAATACGGCTTTGAGTCTGCACACCGTGTGTGAGTTGTCCACTTGACAAATTTATATGGTGTTTATTGTTCAGAAATAGCAGAAATGTACTGTACTGTAACTTGACCTTAAATTTATCGAATTTGTCTGCTACCACTGTCGTGTCTAGCAGTAGCATTTCCTCGCCTTTTCGCATCACCCCTTCCCTCTCCCGCCTTCTCCCCATGTATGGGACCTACGAGCAAAGAGTGGCAAGGATGTCATTCACTCATTTCATGGCTGCGCTGATTCTTCTACCCATTCTCTGCCTGCTCTCTTTACTCCTCCCCTCCATTCTATCCATCTCCTTTCTGGACGGTTGCACGTTAGTAGAAAGGTAAGCGCTGCAGTTTCTGCAATGCTTTGGCGGGGGGTCACGGATAACTACGGCCATCAAGAGGCTATTGCGGCAACGCCCAGGGAGTTCCAGAGTACTTTGTGCTCATGCAACGTGATGCAAACATCCAAATGAGTTTCTCGTATCACCGTTCCTCTCCGGCCCGCTCCCACTGTGCATATGCATGTTCTGAACCACCTCCCAACACGGCTTGCAAGACAGCAGCAGCAGTAGAAAAGCAGAAGGAAGAGGCAAAGAAAGCTTCGGTTTAATACACGAGCAGCCATCAGGTGCCACTTGATGACCGAGCAAAACGAAGCGAAGTGCCGGTGCACAGGCCCACCTGCGGTGGAGCTCTCTTCATCAGGGAATATGAGGAAGCCCTTGCTCATGTCCGCTGTGAGAGGAGCAAAGATCTTGCTCGTGCTGCTGGTGAAACACAGGGGCTCCCCCTCCTCCTCCTCTTCTTCCTCTTCCTCCTCTTGTTCCTCCTCTTCCTCTGCTGCTGCTTGAGCTACAGGGGCAGACGGAAGTGGCTGCAACTTGGGCTCTGGCCCCGGCTCCGGCTGCACAGCGGGGGTCAGTTGCTGCTCCGCGAGCACTTCATGCCCCTCGCTGGCACCACTGCAGATGAAGGCGGAAAGGGAACGTGAACAACAGCAGGGGCACTTGATGCATGGACTAGCCCTGCTGATTGCGTGACATCCCTCAGCTGCACTTGTGCAGAGAGATTACATTAAACACCACTCCACAACAAGGAAAATTAGAACAACTTGATGACCTTCACTTCTGGCCATGTGAGTATAGCTGTACAAAAAAAAAAAAGTTATACGAGTTATAAAGTAATTCCTTTAGCAATTAATTACATAGTAATCCATTTTCCAAACTATCCAGAACTGAAACTTCACATCAGCTTATCAAAAATGCTTCTATAGCCTTTACATTAGATTTTTCGTGCTTAGATCAGACTTTTGAAGTATCATGCTCAACCTGTCAAAAATGATATGGCGGGCTTTGTGGGGTTATGGCAGGTGCTACATTTCTAGAAGCATGAAAACAGAGAGTCACCGTTGCTAGTTTACTCCACTGACGAGTAAACTCTTTAAACAACTTTTGGCCATAGACTATCGAAGACTATGACACAAGACAAAGCTCTGACCATAGACATAAATTTTGCATATGGTGTACACTTCTTTGTCTTATTTTACATGCTGGACTCTAAATCATGCATAAATAACCAGCCAAACTCCCTGCATCTTGACTCTCCACAATTCTTGCTTCCACCTGAATGCAAGCACACATATGGAAATTTAAGCTACTAATGTCGCATGATAACTTTACCTATCCTGCGACCTGTCTTTTTGCTATTACATCAAACGCTAACATTGTTCACTTTTGCTGTTTTAACAGCCCTTGCTGTCGAATTAAATATCAGCATTATCAGCATGCAAACAAAAAGAAATGTTAAGCGAATATTTTATTATCATCATCAGCCGGGGTAGGTACCATTGCATAGGCGGAAAGTTTTCATATTTCCAAAAGGGGGTGGGGGGGTGGGGGCTGGCTTTCTGGACCAGCTTTCTGGACCCCACCCATATATATATATATGCAGGATAAGAAATGAAACCGAGCCACCGATTGTTATTAGTCAAACAAAGACACCGACAACAGCATAGGGGAAATTGCATGTACTTATTTGTTGAATTCCAGCGATCCCAAATAGCCCCTGTCTTGCGCCTGCAAATTTCCTAGTTTCATCACCCCACCTAATTTTTTGCCGACCTTGAGTGTGCTCCCCTTCCCTTGGCTTACATTCTGCAACACTAATGGTCCACCGGTTATCTATCCTATGCATCACGTGGCCTGCCCAGCTCCATTTTGTTCCCTTAAACGTGAACTAGAATATCGGCTATCCCCGTTCGCTATCCCCGTGCATAAAAGAACTTTGTGTCTAGCCTACTCTGAAAACAAGTTTAGAAAGACTGGGTGGAAATGTGACCGCTTGCAGAACTACATTTGAAAGGACAGAGGGGTGGGGGTGGGGGGGGGGAAGAAAAATGTGAGAATGGAGGCACTATCTTTGCAATATGCATCGTAAAAATAACTTATTTTAAACATTGTGGCTGTAACACCACCCATGAAAGCAATTGAGGAGAGGCTTCTTTAACCCTTGGACATTAAGGTCACACAGCAATCTGTTCCACTTACAACAAGCATGGGCAGGCAGAAACTACTACGAGCACCCGTAATGAAAACAACAAGGCCCTTCCAGAGCTGCAAGCTCTGAGCAACAATGGCTGTAGCGGGCAACAGGGATGCCTTGAGTGACATCACAATGCAAGCAGCCATCGACTGCCAAGAAAGAACAGTGGGGGGGAGGGAGTACACTTGCCTCAGCACATAATTGACGCAGACGACGCATTGTGGCTTGCTGCAGCTGCCGTTCTCGTAGATGAGGGTCGCCTGGGTCAGCACCCACACGCAGCCACCATTCTTGGCCAGGAAGCGGTACTGGCCTGTCTGGCACTGGCCTTTGGCGAACACTGCGCAAGGAATGCATGCTCAATGAACATGTGAGCAATCCATTGGATCACTTCAGCTCAGCCGTACACTGCAGCAGGTAACAGGAATGCCTGCAGTACTCCAATACACAGTAGGCCACGCTTTGAAACCTAGAGAGACTTCTCGCATGGATTGAACTTGCGACCAAGACATAGTGCATAACATATGAAAGATGTAGATATACGTCTTGTAATTCAATGTAGCATTAAGTCTCATACCTTTATATAGCAAAGTATGATATAATTACTACATGAAACATGCTAGACATCTGAGCTATTTTACCCCTGAGTGACATGTCTCTGTGATCAGCGGCCACATAGTACATCTCGTACTGGAAGCCTAAAGGTGCACAAATAACATGTGATTTGATGTAACTGTACATCCACGAGCTGTAGTTGTAACATGTGAAATGGGTACCTCGCATAAAATGTTGCAGATTAAAAACAACCGCACTGTGAAATGCGTGAAGCGAGACTTCTGTGACTGAGCCACTTGCACAGCTTCCACGTTGTTGCCTGCTAAGTATGAAACAGAACATAACTACAATGAAAGCTTAACTCAAAAGCCATGGTGAAACAAAAGAATCGATATAATTGAAAATGTTAAGATATGGCATAACTATGCAACAGCATGGTAAAGACAGACGAATGTGAGCAATACTAGCAGTGGCATTGTGTTATTTGCTTTTGTACTTGCCCTTATTGAGCGGGTATTTTTTTTTCTTTTTCTTTCCATCATGTGTTTGCACTGGCTTGCCGAATTCTCTCTCCTGCTCAACATATGATTAGATAAGCACACGAATCCAATAAATTTGGGATATAAGGTGTAAGCTATAGTGTCATATACCCAAATGCAAGAAAATAACCCTCGCACCCTTTCCTCTCCAAATGGAGTACTAACAATTGACTTTAATGCTTAACCATGGCAAAAGAAAAGAAGTCACATAGACATGCAAACAACAAAAAAATAGAAACGCTTAGGTATAACTGCAACGAACATGCAAATTATGACCTTTTTCAAAAAGCACAACAAACATGTCTCGCAAAATAAGATAGACTAAACTTCTGTTGGTGTTCAATGAAAATGTGAGAAAGCATGAATGGGTTGAGTCAATATTATGAGCTGTTGTAGTTGGAATTGAAAAATTTAAGAGACACTTTCTCAGCTGTGACATCAGCTGGAGAACTCCACTGCCGTGTGCTTGCTGCCCCAAGGCTATTTAATGGGTCTGATCGCCTTTACCTGCTCAAGTTATTGAAGTGTTTGAAATAAGCTAGTACACTAGAGTTTGTATACCTTTGAAACTTTAGTTACAAGAATTAACCTTGCACACCTTACACTAAGGAGCATGTGAGCATGTCTCAATTATGCTAAGAAGCATGGGGCTTGTATGCAATTCACATAACTGGTCAGGCTGAGGAGTTGCTGTACACTGCAAGCGTACATTGTTCACTACCTTTGCTAAAATTTCATTTGGTATCTGCACAAGATGAAGAGAACCATTAACAGGTCATTTATCAGTTTGCATGTAATGGTACTGCCATGCAACTATTATTCAATTTATCAACACTAACGTTAGTGCACCAAACAAGGTGAGCACTGGAGTAAACTGAAACACAATGTCAGCAGCAATGGTCCTTTTAGGCCTGTGCCAGCCTCCTGAACTTTGCAATGCTTAACTCTTAAAAAGTTTAAGCACAAACGTGCATAATGTGCTTGGTGTATGTGATAGTGATCTATCACAAAGAAAGAATAGACTAATGCCAAAACTAAGACATTCAAAGTCGTTTTCTTAGTGCTATACCCTTTGCCAATTAAGCAGTCCACCCACACAACAGAATCCCACAACAGCATGGAAGGCTCCACTCTCATGAAATGCGAGGTGCAGTATCAAAATGCCATTTTCAACCGTCAAAGAGTGGCAATTTGTAGACCTATTTTTGTCACTTCTTGTGAGGACAAAGGCCATCTCGAAACGCCAGAAAAAGTGTGGGCAAAAATGCACACATGACAACTGCTGAACTGGAAACAAAAGAAAGAAAAGTACGAAAAAAATTTGAAACTTGCACAGACAAGCAACTTTGCGATAGCAGTTCTGCTATGCCAGGAGAAAAAAAGAAGAAGGGAGGGAACATAAGAAAAGAAATGAGGAGCCAAGAATAAGACAAAGGAAAACATGTCCTCCGGAGAAAAAAGAAAGGGAAAAAAAAAATTACCCGAGCGCTAGACAGATGGTTTGCAGAGGCAAAAGCTTGGACTGCGTCAGTGGCCAGAAGCGAAGCCCAAAATACACACTGCCAGGCAGGAGTGAGTGGCCCCTCGCTGGATGCCAGGAGGGAGCACCAGAGAGGAGACCATTAATAGGAGGAGGCAACGGAAGAAGGCATTCCATACAGACTGGCACGCTTTCAAGGCTGGGACCAAACGTTGCCACCGACGCCCACAGCTCTTGAACTTCCCCATGCTCCTCACACAGTTGCCATACCTGAATACTCCAGACAACGGCCCGCTCCCCCTCACCCCACCAAACCTGCCCCCCCCCCCCCCCCCCATCCCACTCGGAAAATAGCTTGACTGATGCACACGGATATTCAGGTCCGTCGACAGTGTTCAAAACAAAATACCCTGAAAGGCTGCCGCCTACACCTGTTTAGCCGACAATTTATTACCTTCTATACGAGTCTTTCATTCCTACACGGCGCTGCTGTTTTCAGAGTTTCTCTTGTTTCATTTCACTCATCTTGTTGCAAGCTTCTTCTATATTTAGCATTTCGCAAACAGCTAGAACTATTTTGGAAGGATGGGCAGGAAATGACACAATGATTGAAGCAGTATTGTGGAAGAGAGAAGGAGTGAGTATAACAGGAGTAGAACGGACACCATGCTAATTGCCATATGAACAAGTAGTGTCTAATAAATGATCTATGGCACCACAACTGTTGAGGAAATTCTGAAAATTAAGACTGAAGATTCAGTGTAAAACTTCAGGTGGCTGAACCGTTGAAGAAAATGTCAAGCACAAATTTAAGATAAGCTCCAGTTCCTGCGTCGCTGCACTCGAAAGCAAGAAAAACAGGCTGCTCACATAATTGGTACCACTTTGATTGCTAACATGCACCAAGAAATTACAGTGCCATGTTGGTGAAACGTGTTGCAATATTGTTCACAATGTTCTTGCATTCCAATGTTCTGCTGGATGTTCATTTGCAATTGTAATTTAAAGAAAACCTTCTGCAAATGAAAATGGAGTGAGAAATACTGTGATTTAAACATAGAGAAATATTTTTACACATTGTCTTTAACATTTCCTGAAGCTTCAGCAGCGTTTTAAATATCTTAGATTGCGCAGCATTACAATGCTTACTATGCAAGACGCTTGAGCAAACAATGCCTCCAAATATATATGCTAAATAAGAATTAAAAAGCAAGCTTCACTGGAATGTTAACAATCTGCTAAATGAAGGTCGTTGGTGCGTTAATACAAGGTTTAATGAAACTTCTACATATATAATTTTTCGAGTCCTGAATGGTTATCAATTGCAGGTTGATCTCAGCAAGCCACCCATCACGAGTAAAAGGGGAAAATGCGAAAGCGGGAGAAAATTTGTTTACACAACGCCCCTTTCGGTGGAGGGACTCACCCAAAACAGTCGATCCGGCAATTATATCCCAGCGTAAACTTTTTTTTACTTTCAAACTGCTATCCAGCGAATATCCAGTGCCGCCGCTTCGAACCGTTGAACACGCTTGTAACGGCTCCAAGATGATGTACTAGAGAACCGAGGGGAGAGGAGGAGAAGGGCCGTATCATCCAAGAAACGAGGGCCCTTATCAGCAGCGCCGGCTTATCGTCGCACCGCGCGGGAGGTGAGGAGGGGGATGCGACGGGCGGCCGATATGACGCCTCCTCTCCTCCTCCGCCGCCTTATCGCTGCGCCACGATGAGGCCACGCAACAAAGTGTTTTCGGTGAGATTGCGGCGCGCTCATCTCAGCACGCCGAGAAAAATAATAAATAAAACCACCGAGCCCCGCGGGGAGCCCCTTCCTCCGACAAAACCAACCAACGAAAAACGCGTGCTGATGCAGAGATATTCCTTCCTCCAAAAAACACGTGCTCCAACAAAACAACTCGGCGAAGATTTCCTTTCGGCCGGAGCGGTGGCCGTAAACCCGCCGCGAGATCTATCGGTCTCCAAACACCGAATATGCAAATGCGATATAGGACGTCACCAAATAGCAAGTCTTCGATTCAATACAACTTCGGCGCCTTAATTCGCGTAGGCATCGCCAATTTGAATATCGTTTAGTTGAAAGAGAGGCACCAATGAGGAACACTAAATCAAATCTAGGCTGATAAGAGTATTCTTTTGAAATTATACATTCGTTTATTTCGCGGTAAGAAGGTCATAAGAGAAGAGGAAATCAACGTCAAACTTCCATTTATCGAATTTCGCGCCGAAAGCCCGACGCCGGTACGTCAGTGTGACGTCACGGACAGTATTTCCTCTCAACGCAGCCGGTGGGACGCAGTGACATTTGTCGAACGTTCTCGACAGTTCAGTCTGTAGCTTTTTCTTATTTTTTTCTTTCCCTTTCTTTTAGAATTCAACTTAGCCCATCGTTACCAATATAAACAGTTAACTATAGGCCCGGGAAGAGCCAATCAATATCCGTGACCTCACGGCGCTGTATCAGAGTGTTTTACTAATGCAGCTCGTTTATTTTAACGCGTTAGCATTAGGAGCGTCTGAGTGGGATATATATATATATATATATATATATATATATATATATATATATATATATATATATATATAAGCTCTCCTATCCCAACTCCACCTCTGCAACGTGACCGGCTTCCCGCGCTTCACACATACATTTCTATCCCATTCAGACGCTATCCCACTCCCTGATCTATATGGCTTTTAAGCCGCGTTCACCACATTGCCAAGTGTCGTTGAGTGTCTTGGCAATGTGTGTTGAGTGACTTGGCAATGTGGTGAACGCGGTTTAAAAGCCACGTAGATCCGGGACCTCAAAGAGGAGGTGCGGCGTAATACTAACGCATTTCTCTCGCATTTACCTCCAAATCGCCAATGCGTCTTTCCCTCTTTATTGTAGTGTCCCCCTTCGACACCTAGAACCTTCACATCGTGACTGGCAAGCGGCAGGGCGTTCTTTATCTCATCGGCGCCGCTCGGCCAGCAGCATGCAATTTTCGCCGTCATCCGACGGGAGCCGACCTTGTTCACCGAATGCACGCTTGAGAGCAGCAGCACGATACTACTGCGCAAGCGCTCCGTCACGTGGATCTTGTTTTCATATTTCGCGGGCTTTCTTTGCAACACGGAAAAAAGCACTACGTGAGACGTATCGTAAACATCTTCTGGCGTAGGCTCCAGACAGGCACTTACACGAACCTACACATGTTACATCGGATACAACCCACAGCCTACAGGGACGAATGCCCATGGTGTGGGGCCACACCAACCCTATACCACATTACGTAGGAGTGCACACTACACAACATAGAACACCCAGACACGAACACAGCGAGGGAGCAATGGGAGGCACTGCTGTCCAGCTCGGTCCTCGACGACCAGCTCAAGCTGAATAAGAGAGCTGAGAAGATGGCAAGAGCCAGCGGAGCCCTGGACTAAGGGCCCCGACCATTAGCGGTTTTTCTGATTATTCTTTTAATAAAATCTATCTATCTATCTATCTATCTATCTATCTATCTATCTATCTATCTATCTATCTATCTATCTATCTATCTATCTATCTATCTATCTATCTCGATCGGTGGTTTCTGAAGGCGCTCTACAAATCTGCGTATCATACTTAGGGTCCTCAGCCAAGAATTAAGAAGTTGGGTAATGAAACTTAATTAATGAGTTACGGGGGGGAAATTGGCAATCACTACAGGTTATTGCGAACAGTGTGCATTCGGTTCAATTCGCTTCCGACGCGCCTTTCATTTTTAAATTCTTGGTTCAGGTTATGTGGTACACCCTGTATATATGGCCAAGTTCTCCCTTTTCAATGTAATGCCCTAACTTTTTCATGTTGTTTTTGACTTGCGCAGGAGCTAAAAATATCTTTTTTACAGTTTACTGCAGAATTTCCCTAAAGAAATGATAGTGATGACAACAACGACACACGAACTTCGCAGCCTCTACATGCCTCCACATTAAGCCTCCTTTTCTTTCACCGAAATTGTTTAGATTGTTTTATTTTTTCTGGTTGTGCCAGAATTTTCATTTTCATAAAATCATGCAGGCTCTCCAATCTCTATCTTTCGATTACCCATTATAAAATTTTGACCTTTTATTTTACACTTTAACCTGCACGATTCTCGGCGCCAATCCCGCAGAGTGGGTACGTGCCAGTAGATCACAAGGTTCTGCATCTACATCCGCGCAGAGCTTAAAAAAAAAAAAGTGATCCGGCGTCCTATCTTGCCAGCAGTTTCGTTTTGCTTTCTCTAGCCGATAGCGCATTCCACTTCGGAGGATTGGCCGAGTCAGATGACACTATCAGAAGACGTTTAGTGATTGCCAAAAAGAACAGGAATTCTGGGGAATAACCAAAGAAATAAAATTTATTATAAGGAAAATGAACCCTTCGCTTTCCCATTTCTATCCCTTTTCCTACAGTCGAGAGAGAGAGAGAGAGTCATAGAGTAAATTTTGTGAACGAAGAGAGGGGTTACTGGGGAGGAGCCCTCACTCCAAGGCCCGCATGATAGCGGTTGCGGCATCCATTGCCCAATGGGCATCCACTGTAACATAATTTACACCCTTAAAAGCGAATAAGGGTGTAAATGTGTTTAAATCACACCCTTACATACAAAAAAGGGTGTAAAGTGAGTTATAGACCGATTCACACCCTTATCCATTTTTTATGTGCAAATTATTTTATACTGCAGGCTGAAGTATGCTGACACAGGCTGACAGACCTTTCAGCCTCAGTTTACAATAACCCAATAATAACTAAATAACAAATAAACCATGCGACAGAGACCAATTAAACGAAGGTGTATCACATGCTCCCAGAATAGGTTTCCCTCCTTTTTTTTTTTTTTTTGCAGCCGGACAGAGGTGTCAAGTGGGCTATTTTTCGTTATTTGGAATGGTTAATTCGAGTCTCACTGCCCTTCGGTTCGCGTTATTTTCCGCCCATTGCAAGCTAAACATCCTTAAAGGGGCGCTGAACCAGTCTTTATCCAAGTGGAGAAAGACATTTGCAGTTAAAATAGGCTATTTCAGAAATACTCTGCCGCAAAATGTACTTCAATGCGTTCAGCAGAAGCAGAGTTACTGGCAACCAAACACGGCCTCCACTGTGCTTCCGTTCCTTCTTCAATGCCTCGCACTGCGAAGGCTACGGCGCAGTGAGGCGTGCCCACAACGCTCCGCCTCCTAAACGTCACCGTGGCGCGCAGTTCAAATGTCATTTCGGATGTTAACGTAGACGCCACGATTCCCGCCTTCGGGGCCTACGACGCGCTAAGCGTAAGCCATACGCAGTTGTCCTCAGCGAACCGCCGTGCGCTTAGCCAGCGGACTCGTGGCGGCACCCCGCGGCGGCCGCGGTATCTACGCCATGTAGCCGACCGCAGCTTGACGTGAGCTATCGGCCAATAGCAGCCGTCTAAGGGAATGACGAAATAGTGCGTCCGATGACGAAAGAGTGCGTCTAGAAGAGAGTGAGGAGATGGCCTTCTGTTGAAAAGAGAGCGTTTGAGGGAAAGGTGACTTCGCGATCCGCTTGCGAGCTCCGCGCACCGCGTCCGGCAGCAAAACTTGGCTGAGGTGTTCACAGTAGCGTGTGCTACCCGCGGACTATGTTATTTCACCAAGCCCGAGGGGTGGTTCAGGGCTCCTTTAATTTTCCAGCACAAGAAAGAACAAGAAAAAGGGGGGGGGGGGGGGGGGGGGGAATTACAGAAAAGTATGCTCCACTGCGTCTAAATTGAAGGTGTACACTGAAACATTGTAGACTGCTTCTTGCTTTTTTTTTTTTTAGTGCAAGAATTGACGCGCTGAAAACGAAACGGGAATGAAAACTTTCTGTGCGTCAGTTGTTGAAACGTTGTCTTGTCTAGCGTTTGTGTTCCCACTTCTTTCTCTGCGCGTCAGTTCTTGCGCTCCAAAGCAAAAAGAAGAAAAACCAGACCAATATCGACCGACTATACAGACTTGCCATAACGTCGCAGCGGAACAACCGGGCGGCTGCGCGTCGCACGCCAATGCACGTGCACCGCAGGTGACCTAAATCGTGCCTCCAACTACACTCCTCGGCGCGCTCTTATCAGCTGTCCAGGGCTTCCCTCCAGGCTGATCAGCGGGAGCCATGTAGCAGGCACTTACGCAGCTGACGTCAACGACACCGCTCCTCCGATCACACCGAAAGAATTACAGTACACGTACGCGAACGTCCGATTTCTTCTCCTCGTTCTCGCAACGGTTGCAGGGAGTATCGACCACGCGTTTTATTGAAAATGCCGCCTCGTCCCGAGGTGTGCGTGAGAGAGAGAGAGAGAGAGATAATCAGATGTGAGGCAGAGAGGTCGGCCTGTGCTTGTAAACCCCGGCCTACTACTCTGCACAGGGGTAAAAGGAAAGTGGACAGAAAAGACTGACGTGCGCTAAACTTCAACAACTGCAAGGCTTGCAAAGCTGCTAGACTGCAAGAAGCTCGAGCCCCGTAGTCGATGACGAAGTTCAGGCAAATCCGCGGAAGAGCACGCGCAACGCCGCAATCCAAAACGACTCGCGGAAGGTAATTGCACAGATTGTAGCTTCGTTGCACAGATAGCAGGCATCGCCGCTATGAATGCTGGAGGGGCTTATCTCACTGTTCGCATCCGCGACCAAGAAGTAGCGCGTCCCGTGTGGAAGACAGACGTGGGTAGGGTTCATGTAATTCGATAGGACAAGCGATATATATAGTTCCAAATGGTAATTCGACACGGAAAAGTGCGACGCGATTATGACGTGGAAGGCGGCGCAAGTCCGAACCTATTTATCATCGAACGAGCGGAGTGACAAGTTTCTGCGACCAGCAACCACAGCGCACCGCCTGCGCTCGCGACCGAAACATAGTTCGCGTAACATACGGGCAGAATAAAAGTGCACACATAATGCGTTATTTGACGAAACCTTGCGTCCACAATTTGAGGCTACGAAATACGTGAAGCACCATAGTTATTCCGTAGAAAGCATCGCAAGATCACATAAAAAACTGCAACACGAAATTCGCGGAGTGAGACATTTATGATCAGACTACTTCCGCAAGCTTGCCGGTCAAACGGCAAACAGCGAAATAGTCATCGAGATGTGTTCGAGTTCGCATGAGCACACACACCATTCTGCATATCACGTCAAGAAAGGGTACATGGTGGAGCGCGTATGGACTGTGTTGGGAACTTTTTTGAACCTACGCACCGCAGTACAAGTTTCGATGTAGCGTATTCTCCCAGGACCCCTTCTACAATACATTGCGCAATGCATTAAATCTTTTTCAAAGTTAACTAGACAACTATTACCTCGAGTATATTCATCCGGAATACGGTCAGGCATGCCTGCGGAATGGCGCGAAAGTGATCTAGTTATCAATTCTTGCAGTCTACGCGTTCGAGAAAATTTAGCAGTAAGTTCATTCAGGCCACTGCGTCGTGAAGGAACAGGAAAGGTGCCCGTGAACTGCGTTTTCAAATACCGCGAGATGAAATGAAAATCGAGAATCCAGCGTCAATGCGGAAACGCACCACACTATGTGGCGTGTTGATGCCCGTGTTTAGGCAAAGAAAACGGTTTTTCTGCTTTTACCGTAACAATTAACGAATTAGCAAATGTGATGAGACGGTCAATTTGTCGGGGGAGGATATTACACGTGCGCCTCAAGTCTTCGAGCACCGTACCTTGGACTAGTAATCGCACCACTCCGCGCGCCTATCTATATAGCCCTTCCCCGCTATTCAGAAGCGAGGCGCGGTTATCGGTGCGAATGGAAAAAGAAAGAAAAAAAACCGACGTTCTGTCACTTTCGCTCGCAGCCTTTTTTTTTTTTTTTTTTCGTCTCCCTCTCGTGACAGCGGCCGCCACTCCTTAACGGCGCCGCTTCAAAAAGGCCCACTTCGCGAATTCACCGCTGAAAGGGAGGGCGCGACGACGAGAAGGCCGGGGCCGGGGCCACGAATTTGGAACCCCCGTCACAGGAGAAGCTGTGGCTCTGCACGGCCGCCATCGCTTTCGTGGTCGTGCGCCCCCTTGCGGAAGCATGAGATCGATTCGGCGGATTGAAGCGCCCTGCAAGGACGGCTGTGGGTGGGTGGACCCCACACGTCACACTAAATGCGTATATCGTCAAAAACCTTGAGATATTGAATTTTTAAAGCATTACTGAATGACATTTTCGATTGCCCCCACCCCTCTTCCTGTTACATCAATGTTCGCGATCTCCAAACCCAGGGGAAAAAAAAAAAAAGATATATATATATATATATATATATATATATATATATATATATATATATATATATATATTCTGGAAAGTGTCACACAGCGCACTAAATAATTTACTACAAAAACGTTTCCCAAGAAGTTTCGATTTCGCTTCTTATGAGGTGTATGCACTTTTCTCTCTACCTTAAGGGCAAATGTAGTGCAGATCAGTGGCTGCATGTGGAGTGAGATCACAATTAGAAGGTATAGTCACGTGGGAACAGACCACATGGCTTGCTCGCGGTCGTCTGCTACGCTGCATCTGCGCTCCGCGGTCCGATGCATGTTTTTCGCGTTTCTGAATCGCCTTTGCTTTATGTTCTCTGGAGTCCATTGACGGGTTTAACAAGAGAATTCATTTCTCGACTGTGGCGCTTGCGTGCTCGCGTATACGTCGTGAAAAACCGTGAAGTTGCGAGGGGCCATATTGCGTAGAAATTTCGACAAGTATTGCTTAGATGCGCGTTGCGACACCTTCTCTCGCGTACGAGCTGGTCTCAACAATACAATCAGCCACAAATGCGTACCACTAGCGGAAGGCGCCAACGTCGACTAAAAGGTCCGGTCAACGAGAGCGTTCTAATTACCGTAGCGACAAACCGAGACGATTTTGCGTGTAGACGCTTTTGAGGAATTGAGCCAAATACTTTACACTACTGTCGTTCCTTAGGCTGAAATTCGCTCGGACGCGCGGTCGCTAGTGCTCACTTGAAACTTCCACCGAGACTCGCTTTGTCGGCTTGGCCATATGCTTTCGGCCACGTCGCATTCACGGGCGACTCAGGAAAGCAGCGGGCCACCGAGAGGAGCTCGAAAGGAAGCCATTTCTCACGAGCCGGGCCGCCGCCGGCGCGACCTTGCCGGCCACTCGTCGTCGACGCTTCTTCCGCCTCCTCCTCATCGGGCAATCCTCGGCCAAATCAGACCAATGCACGCAGCCCGCCAAGCCGCGTGCAACGGCGCACATAACACCGACACGATGCGGCCCCCTCCTACCCAGACGTGGCCGTAATCTTGCGCGTCCCTAAGTGTATACAAAAACGTTGGTGAATACACAGATAGGTGAACGGCTGATCGCTTGATTCTCGAGCTCAGAGAGAGAAAAAAAAAGACCAACCCTTCCCCTCCGGAAAATTGGGGTCAGCGAAGCTTGCCCTGTGTGCACCTGAGCTTCGTCACGGTTAAGCAAGCCACAGGTAACGGTGCCGGATTCTTCGGCCCGGATGGATCGGCTGGATCGGCGCGCCGACGGCAAGCCCTTTCACGGGCGAGTTCTCGCTGCCGCTCGTCGAAGGCTGTCCGTTCCTCAGGGGAACGCACAACGCGTGGCCGTCCCATCCGTTTTCCGAGAATGAACAGAAGCGGAAACGAAGCCGACGCAACGCACGCGAAACCCTTTCCTGCCCTTTCCCTCCCCGGCGGAAGCGAAACAGCTCTGATTGGTTGCGCGCGTGGCGTGAGCGCGCGCCTATGCAGCTGGAATCCTTGCTAATGAGCGACTCAGGATCCGGCGCAGCTGTCAACTCACCAAAACGCCCTTTCCCGCATCCACGCTGCTCTGGGAGCAGCTGGGTTTTTGCGTGACCACATCGCCACCGAAACTTGTGAGAGAATACAAGCCTCGCTTGAAAAAATGGACAGGCATAAGCTCGTTTATACACACATTCTGCGTGATTATCTAGCGAAGCGGCCGCGCTGCCGACGGGTATCGACTCCGCGACTTCGCGCTTGGCCGAAGAACGTCACGGCCGTCGACGTCGAGCATGCATGCGGGATGGGAATTGACTGTTACGATGGAGCGACACGAGAAAAATCTTGGAACCCAGCTATAAAAAGTATAAAGAAAAGGTTCATGGAAAGTAGGCCTTCATCCCACGTGATAGGCAAGCGGTAATTTGTAGTCGCCGGGCGTGAGCCGAGTATATGTATATATGTGGAAGAGTATAGAGCGGGCGGCGAGGGAGTCACCAAAGAAAGCTACCACGAAACAAGCAAACGCCTTGAAAGGCCCGGCAATCAAGGAAGGCCTATTTCCCAAGAGTCGCAACGCTCAAGTATACGCTCCCGAAGAAAACGAGGAGAGAGAGAGAGATTCTTGTTTGGGAAGTAGGAACATGGGGTAAAGTGCGGCGTCGGAGGAGGATATATGGCTGCCTCATGACGTCCATACTCCGGCCCTCCTATACAAGTCTCTCTCTCCTCCGTGACGTTGAGTCACAACGCTGCTTCGCGCTGTCGCACAAGGTTTTGGCGACACGCGCCTGACCGCCAAGGCGTGCGTGCTCCAACGTCAACCTACACACGCTTCCATCGAGGAAAGCCGACCGAAGTCACATGGAGTCTATTAGGCCACATGCATTCTCCCTCTTTATCATCTCTCACTTCCCACTCCCTCTCCCCTGACGACGCTTCGCCAAGCTCCCTGACACGGGTTGCAGAATCAAGCGTCTTGCCTTTCTTTGGATCACTATAATCATCGAGTCACAACTGCGACATCGAGCGAGGCGGACGGCACGGCTTCAGCGACGGCTCGTCGTCGGCTGCTCGCCGACTGTTGTGCGGACGCAGCGATTATCCCGGCGGATTAGGCGCGGTGCAATCGCGTCAGGGATCAGCGGGAACGCCGCCAGCGGCTGCTATTTACGTACAGACGCCGTGGGTGGACCACGGGGCGCGACTTGTGTAGCCGTCGCGTGTGGCGCTCGTATAATGGGCTGTGGAAAGTGTGTGAAGGAACCGCTATGGAAGGCGGTCTTTACGGCGACTATTTCCGTTACTGAGCACAGTATACGAGAGATGCGTCGATACCATAAATAAGAAAGCTTAGAATTCAATTTGTATGACATTTTATACTTCTAAAATCAAAATGTAAATAACCACACCCAGTGCAGTACACGGCAGAATCGCGGGTATACCGTTCGTTTTCATTTATTGAATCCACCGTCCCACTCGGTTACTATAGTCTCATTAAAACAGCTTTCTTTTTCTTCTCCTATTGGCTCAAGCCTGTACGCCGTACATTCTCTTTAGCAGGCTGTTGTACCCTGCACATTACTTTCATTCATTCAGAGCGAGACAGAGAGGTACAAGCTGTAACGATACGCTGGAGATGTTCGCCTGACATGCTACTCCAGGTACTGGGCGATGATTACGATATATACATGGTAATAAAACACTTAACATCACATACAGTCACACATATGCTGAGACATTTACAAACTTTCGTTTAAGGCTCGTGGCCCTCGAGAACGTCAGCAGCGCTTTCGTGGTGCCTAGCGCGCACATAGCGTGTTTTGCCACGGACCGAGAATGAGCCGCGGTTCCAAGCTCGAGTCCCGTTGCAGGCGTAGCGTTGCCTCCAAAGACAGCCCCTCTGACAAAAAGCGGCAGCAGCTGCACATAACACGTTGCAGGTCTTCGGGGGCGGTATACATACACAGCACACTGGCAAGTCCGTCAGTTGAATCTTGCACCTGAAGTATAGTTCCGTGTGTATGTAAGCCACGTTGAATCTGATGCGGTATGGGCGTGTTTGGTTCTGTCTCTCGAGGCCTCAAGGCACGTAAAGGTCACACGACGGATCGATTTTGTAACGGGGTCCACGTACTGATGGCTCGCATCTGTCTAGAGGGGCCGCTAAAAACGCCAAGCGTGTGCAGAATACCAGTGTCGCCTATAAACAAGCCCTCGAGAGAGAGTGACGGCTTACTCATTGTCCTACGTGCGACTTGAAGACGCACAACACCTCCTCGCACTGTAGGAGTGGAACTGAACAAAATTAGCTGCCACGACCAAAGGGCTCGCCAAAAGAGGAGACACGTACAGGCATCGCGGTAACTCCTTTGAGGCTGACCTAATTCACGGACTACGTTGTCCACACTGTATTATCGACTGTGTACGCAAACGGTGTACCTTAATAGCCATTGACAGCAGCGAATTATGAAAAAAATTGAAAAACAAAGGGAGCGTGTTATTTACGTCACATTAATATATAACTCCATTAAGTGCATCACCTCTCAACTGCGCTCTTTATGTATACGATTGTTTCTCGGGATAAAAAAGAGACGACATTCCTTTATTCATAATCTGAAGTACTCTTAATGCCATTGTTACAGGTCAAAGATAATGCTGACTGCTTTTGCGTGCTCTTGTCGTGCTGCCTCTATGTAGGGCAGCTTTTAGCCCCAGCCACCTCCATCAATGTGGCGGGAAGTTAATTTTATTAGCCTCTCGAAGTGCTCGGTGAAGGAGTACGTACGTTTATCTAGGTCATATATACGTGTGCGCGCGCACCACACACACACACACACACACACACACACACACACACACACACACACACACACACACACACACACACACACACACACACGACATCAGCGAAAGCAACGGGTCACAGCTTAGAACGTCCCCACCGAACTTTGCTTCAATGGCGGCAAGGGACAGTGGACACGTCTCTTTTTTTTTTTCTTGACGGGATCAACTATAATACATAGTGGTTTAGGATTACGAGCTCCAATAAACGCCATCGCGAGAGGGCGCGTTCGCAGCTCTACACGCCGACACGAAGAGAAAGAACCTTACATAACTGAGGCGCGAGCAGTCGAAGCTACACGGGCGCGCACCGACGCGCGTGGGTAGGACGCCATGGAGCCGAGATTCGGCGCAGCCCAAACATGGCAAGCCCGCAAATTTCACGCTCCGCCGGAGCGAGTCGACGCAAAATCAGCGAGCGCCCGCAACAACGAACGGCGAGCGCGGACGCGAGCTAGCCACCGGCGCGGCCCGTCGCGACAGCCGGGGTTCGCCCCCCCCCCCCCCCGCCCCCCTACTCCCTGCCCAGGCTAGCCCGGGTGGCCGCAGGCCCTTGTTACGGGAGAGTCAGCCCTTTGTATATTTCGCTGACCGTCACAAGGACGCGCAGCCCGCCCGCGGGTCGATAAGGCGCGCGCTTCGGGTGCCGAGAAAGGGCAACACATTCTCTCTCTTTCTCTCTCACACACTCTCTCTCAATACAGCTGCGCCCAGTGTTTACTAATAAACTGCCGTCCACACACAGCGTGCGTAACACGCACGCCCGCCCTCGTTCAACGTACACGTTCGTGTCGCCAATTGAAAGGCGATTAAACGCCGCGAGAAGACACACACTTTGCGCTCTTTCCACCAGTTCAATCACGCAACGTATACCAACTAGACATACTGTGTCAGTGCGGTGTGGGGCTTCGTAGCTGAAAGGCGGCGTGTCACTGCAGTACTGCTGCTGCCAGGAAGCAGGTTTCTGCACGAATCTCGCTCGAACGAGATATCCGAGACGTCGAAATTGAACAAAGCTACATACTGGACTGGCGCAAGTCGCGAACTGTAAGATCTGTAAGTCCTCGCTTACACGCTTGATAATATGACATCCACGAAAAAAAGTAATAATAATGGGGAGCAATGTAACGATTATATTCCAATTAGTATTTTTTTCGGTGCTTCGTCAGTGGTTCCAACTGGCCGGCGCTGCCGTGAGCGCCTGATAAGACAAGGAATCGAACCGAGCGATATCTTACGTCACACCGGCCCTGAAGCTATATAGCGGTCAAGGTCTGATTTACAAACGGCCCGTGGCCGATGTGACTTATCAGTGTCGACGACAACGCAACGAGCGCCGATTGGATAAACGAGCGCTGGCGGAAGGAACTCGCGAGCAGGCACACTTCCCATCGGTTACCATCGCGTCCCGTATGTAGTTGAATAAATTAACGAGGTGACGTCAAGGAGTGACGCTGTCGCTGCAGTGAGGTACCGCCGCCAGCCGAGAGTAAAATTTGAGCTTGCCCTCAACGTACGACTAACAGCCACCGCAGTACGACAGTTTACGGAATACCAGGCTATCGCGAAGACGCATAGGCGGGAACAATCGGGGCGTACAGTATAACCTTGCGGTGTACAGTATAACCAGAGTAGATGCGGCTTCACTGCAGCGACCAAGCGTATTATGCATATAAGTGCTGCTGTAATGAGTCGGCGACACAATCGTTAATCATGCAGCTCGCTTTCTCTTCTTTCACTCGTCGAGAACAACGATGTAACAAAAGCACTTCTAACGTGTTATGGCTGGACAAAGCGTTACAAGATTACAACCAGCGTTGCTAATGCTCACGGCTACGGTAGCCCGGTATCTGATAAACGGTAATACTTTTCCAGAAGACAAGCTAAACTCCCCACATAGTATAACACCGAAAGCCTTGCAGGGTATCCGATAAATGGTAATACTTTTCCAGAAGACAAGCTGAAACTCCCCACAGAGTGTAACACCGAAAGCCAACTGAAGGGAACACGAACTCCCAGAGCCCAGAAACGTTCGCGTCTGTTCGTAGGCTGCTTTTCAAGACGGAACGAAGCGTCTGCGAACAACGGCCGACACCGGAGCGCACGATTACACACAATAAGGCGCTTCTTTCAAGACTACAGAAGCATGCAGAGCGGTATATAGCATGCTTGCTCCCTTGCTCCCTACACACCATGGCGCGTACACCCTACGGAGAATAGGCCAATTAACAAGCCGGCGGTTAAACGGAGGAGCGACAATAAAGCTGTAAAAAAAGCACGAGGCAGGGTGAAGTGGAAATTGCACGAAGGAAACAAAAAATTGAGTAGGCGGCAACATGCGAACGCACTGCCGGTCTTCTTTCGGCAACGGCCACTCATCTCTTTGTAGCAAGGCAATGAAATACGGACAGCGCCGCACCACGGGTTTGTCGGTGCCAAAAAAGAAGAAAAAAAGTTGATGAAAAGAAAAACGGCGCCACGTTTGCTTCGTACACGAGAAAACGATGACCACGGACTCCCAGAACGGCCGCGCTCAACTGGTTGGCTGCGAGTTGGCAGAGCGCCATCCGCGGAGTGAACGCGACGGATGCCCGGATTCGCGTACATCTATCCATGTGCCCCGAAATTCGAATTGGTTCCGCCACAGCTCTGGCGCGCAAATGGGATAGACGCTCCACGTCGAGTACAGGGAGAATAAAAAAGAAAAAAAAATCCAGGCACTCTGGAAACAATGGAGCTTGGTAATAGGATAGATGTAGCGGGAGCCGTCCATGTGGCGCCGATTCGGCCAGAAAACAGCGAAAAATGGTGCGCGCGCCGTTTGTTAAAAGTCCACCTCCCCCGTGAACGTATATCATTTTTTTTTTCTTTTCTTCGCGAGCGAAGCCGGCTGCGAGCCTAGCGCGTGCGCGAAGTGTTCGAAAGATGTGAAAAGGCGAGAGCGTCGGTGTTCCATTCGCAAACGACAGAAAAAAAAAAAAAAGGAACACGTGATAGTTTCACACCGCAATGTGGCAAATAAGAACAAAAAAAAAAGGAAGAGGACCAGCGACAATCGGTCTGCGGCTTTTATATACGACGCAGTTAAGCCTGTTACTGTATTTGTTAAGGCTTTAGGATTAATTACACGATTCGTTGGTCGTCGTTATAGACTCCCGGCATGTTCGGAAAGTTAGTTTTATTTTATGCTCCTCGAGAATACGTTGAACGAGTTCGCTGGCCGTAGTAGCATACAAGGCCTGTCCGAAAAGTGTCCCACATCCCACCATGCTCCGGGGGGGGGGGGGGGGGGGAGGAAATAGAAGCGTCGTCCAGTGTTTCCATCGTCCTTCAAAGTATAGTTCCCTGCTGCTTCCACACACACACACACACACACACAGAGTTTCACGCTTTCTTTTTTTTTTTTTTTTTCCACTTCTCCAAAACAGTCCTGGAACCCCTCCTCTGGAAATGCTGATAGGACAGCCATCCCGTCCTGTGACGTGCCCTCTCGGGTTCGAAAGTGCACTCCTTCCAGGTGCCTTTTGATTTTTGTGAACAGCCCAATAATGGCGCGAGCTTATGTCCAGGGACTAGGGAGCTTGAGGGAAAACCAAAATACTGCGCCGTGCAAAAGCAAAAAAAGAAAAAGAAAGACGGAATCACTTAAGCCGAACGAACAGGGCTACTCTCCCGGTGCAGTTGCCAAGTCTTCGAATTTCTCTGTCAGAATCGTTGGCAAAATTTTGCTGGCACCCGCTGCGTGCCCAAACTGTCCTAGAAAAAAAAAAAAGGGGGGGGGGGGGGGCATTCGTAGCACCTCTGTTGCCATCCCCAGCTGAGCAACCTCTCTGACAGTAAGCCGACGATGCCTCCACTATCGTACGGGTTTGCACTTTGTAAACAATCGCACCGTTACGGCCTTAATTGTTCAAGGCCTCCCATATATAGCGCGGCTCACCCTCCTCGGATGTCTGGGCTTTCTTGAAGCCGGTTGCACAACCCAGATTTTAATATGCTTCGTGACCGCACAGATATCTCTACAGACGCTGTTCGCATCTTCCGAATTGCTTCTGCTTGGTTGTCACCGAGCTTTGCGCATAAATTCACACGTTATCTTCGTTAAATTCGTTCCGCGACTTCGCTGCTCAAAATCGCACCGAGACGAGACGGGGCAGTACTCAACGCAACTGCTCCGATGCAACAGCGCACGCAACTAAGGGACACGCCCACCTGCAGGCTAAAGAGACCACTGGCCCTCCCCTCCCACATCGCACGGTGTGGTCAACCTGCGCCCCCGCAGCTCTCTCTCAGATAGATAAGGTCGGACACTTGCCAGATAGGCCTTGTATTTCCACAACACAAAACCGGACAACACTCCGTAATGTGTTTTTTGTGTTTCTACCGCTAACTTTTCTTCAACAATATGTTTTTTTCTTCTTTCTCACCCGTTTAGAGCAGTACAGGGTAGCCCAACGCTTATGGGTATCTATAAACGTTGGGGTATCCAGCCATACAACAGTTTTCGTTAACATTCCTGTCCTCGCTTCCATTCTCTCGGTCCATCTCACCCGCGGCAGTATAGATAAGTAGCTATGCGGGCGCGCTGCCGATAACGAGGTGGCGGGTTCGAATGGGAGCGCAATGCAAACAATGAAAGCTCGTTTATACCGTGCATTGGGAGGGTACGTTGGGTGCACGTTAAAGAACCACAGGTTAAAGACCCCCCACGCGCACAGTTTCCTTTTTTTTTTAATTCTTTTTTTCTCTTCAATGCCTTCACAGCCGACACTAGCAGCGCGGTCCGTTGCCTAGCAACACGCATATATCCGCCGCCCGCATGATGGCACAGCGCCGATAACATCGGTGATCGATTGCTCAACACTGCAGCGAGGTTCCACATTACATACCTGAAATATGACCACGCCGCCCGCTTCATCACGTCACCGCCCGGGTCGCCTTTCCTGCCGCGGGTTCCCGGAATACATAAAGGGGCGGAATATTATATATATACACACATACGAGAAGTGCTATAGACAAAGACGACGACCATGGAGAGGAGAAGAGGCCTTGGCGAGTGGCTGCTAATCACTCCGCTCGAAGTAGTCATTAGAGAGCTCCAGACCGAGGGAGGCAAACAGCTTTTCGGTTTCGGGTAAATTACAGACGGGGAAAAAGGGCAAATTCAGCAGCAGAAAAAGACACACTCGCTTTTCTCCGACGCTAGAGTGCGCTCACTGTATGTTATCAGCACACTTGGTCTTTGTAAAACTTTTTTTTTTTTTTAAGCTTCAAGTGTTCTCCAGCGATAGACTACTGTGATGGTCTCGTTCTTGCATGCTTAATGAAATGAGGCAACCCACTATGGGGGATCGGCCATGAATCAGGCGGTGAAAAGACTATTATTGCTATTATTTCTTGTTGCTTCTTGAGGAAAATAAGGTGAAATGAAATACGTAACCTTTAATTGAGACATAAACTGTCAACTTCCACAGATATGAAGGCTAAAATGGTCTAAATATTATTGCAGCAATATTTGTGAGCACAAGAAGGAACAAGAACAATTTTAGCGCGCAATTCTTTTTGTCTCGCGCAAATAATTGCCGAGGCCATCACGGATGTCCACTGGGGCTATTATAACCCAGTACGGCAGTCCAAAAGCAAACGATTTCCGGAAGAGTCAAATTCAAGCCAAGGTTCCGGAAGGGTTGCTTCCAACAAAGTTTTTTTTCTTGAATATCGTCTGTTGATCGACCCTGTGGAGGCGGCTGAGGTGGAGGGCGCGCTATACAACTCCCAAAGACGGTTCTTATATTCTTCTATATTTTTTTAACTCCCAAAAGCCGCATACACACGAGCATTAACCAATGTCACGCCGCTGGCGCACATCTGCATCAGACGTTTCGTTCGATCTATATACATCATCAGCATCATCTTGGCTACGCCCACTGCAGGGCAAAGGCCTCTCCCATACTTCTCCGACTACCCCGGTCATATGCTAATTGTGGCCATGTCCCTATATACGCCCCTGTATCTATATACGGCCAGTGGCAATCAACGAAGTATAGACACATTCATCAACGCATTTCCCCGCATGCAGGCATCAAGAGGCCATCAGTGCTGCGTCCCCTCCACCGCCCCCCCCCCCCCCCGCTCAAAAAAAGAAAGAGAACGAAGGGAGCCAATATAGGGTTGTCCCAGCTAACTTTAGTCAAACTGTTGAAAAACAAAGAAAGAAATATAAGGAAAAAAAAAACGGTGCATGACACGATTATAAGACTAGGCTATGGTGCTCGGTCGCCAGAGGTATGCACGTCATATAATTGTACGTTTCGCCGTTTATTTTATTTTTTTCTTTCCGTTGAACAGTTCGGCTAAAGTTAGCCGGTACATCCTGTATACCGCAACAGCAGCGACAGCAGGGTACAAGCAGTGCACCGACTATGTTTTATGTGCGTCGCGATTTGTTCCACTCGTCGCCAGCGCAAAGACCCGGTAATGCTCGCGTACTGAACTGTTAACGCGGGATACCTCATTGATGCGTTGCATGGCCTCGGGGTATCCATACGCCTGCGTCTCCTTCCATCCCCTATACGATAACGCGAGTGCTAGCGCAGTCTCTCTGCGAGTCCTCGAGGTCGATCACACACACTTCATCCATTCATGATTAAACAGATATATATAGCACACCTAACGTCGGCACCTAACGTCGGAAGCGCTCCCTTCACTGGCACTTCTGCAGAAATAAGGATCGATCCCCATACTCTGCTCAATAACTGCTCAATAAGTATGTCCTCTCTCTCTCTTTCTCTCTACAGTACGGAAAATATCGGGGGTGTGTTCACTCGTGAACAGCCATCCGTGAACCAATTCCGTCAATTGTCCAAACAGGGAGTCAGGTTCCACGATCTTGCACTGAACTTTCTGACACACTAAAACTATATTTGTGAAACAGTTGCCGTTTCCCTAATATGCGCCATGTAACTGTATACAGGGCACTATAGTGAAACCCGAACAACCCTCTTGGGTTTTACTTTGTGTTATATTGGTATATATTCTGTAACCCTTCAATAATGAACGCCAGTTGGAATTAGCGACGTGTTTGTCTAACATGTTTCTTCCGTTTAAGTACTGTCAGTAACGCGCTTTCGCAAGTTGGAACAGCAAGATATTGTGACTATAACAGAGATGAAGAACCAAGGTACAGACGCAAAACTTTAGTCAACGAGAGCAGTCACACTTAAAATCACTCGTAACCGACAAAGCCGTTGCGTAAGATTTCACTTCAGGCTCCAGTACCCGTGACGTTACCCAAGTGTTTTTTAACAGCGGGGCAGGGTGGAGGAGGAGGCATCGTCCGCCGTAAAGAACGACAGGTCTGACTGACCGGTAAAGTTGTTCGCATAGACTATAGGGTGTCCTTAAGTCTTATTTCCGGCCAGGCAATGGCGACAGCGCCAACGACTCTGCTTCTTTGTATCAACCAATATACCGTTAACGAAGAAATAAAAAGAAACGAGAAAAAAAAAACATAACCCGCGTTGTCTACATTTGTGACTTCTTCCGGCGTCGCACAAGCACCGCTCGAACGGACGTCGAACGATTTTCGACGTTCTATATAATATGCTAGCACCAGGGTTGTGAGAAAGTCACTCGCTTGCTGAGGCGAGCGGCTCGCAGCACAGTAAATAAAAAGGTTACGTAACGGCGACGATTTCCCACTGGCACTTGTGTAAGCGAACTTCGCAATGCCGACATTATTCGACGGCCACAAAAGAACTGTTGTCCCTTACATACGCGCCATTACAGAGCATCCCGCGCTGCGGCACCTGACCGCGAACGAACGGCGAGGAAATGGTGGCGGCGAGCCTCTCTCACCGATGTTGTCGTCGATGTCGAACTGGACAGCGGTGGTCCAACCGGCATGACGCCTGCCCGCAGCCAAGCGCGGGACCAGAGCTGGTGCGGCTGGTGCTCCTATACGCGCTGTGGTGGTGGAGACCAGCACGGTCGCAGGGTGGCCACAACAACAACAACAACAACACCGTCACCTCCGCTCTTCCGCGCCCTCGCCGCGTAACGCCGAGAGGAAGCGCTAGAAAAGCACCACAACACGCGCGCAAGACTCTTGCGTCACCAAAACAAGTCCCGACAGGTACACCGACGAGAGAGTTCGGAGGGAGGAAGGAGTTGCCAGCTTTCACGAAGCCACCACCGCCGCCACCACGTCCCGGAGGACCGCGCCGAGGACGAAGTCGTCCGACGAAGGGGACATGGCAGTGTGAGCAGAGTTACGGGAGGAGAGTACACAGGACCGCCGGCGCTCTCGCGGCCCACCAACAAGCGCTCCCCGAATCGACGGCGACGAGGCCCCGAGGCGACCAAGGGTGCGCGCGCGCAGTCGCGGGGGAAGAGTGGGGGGGGGGAGCGGGAGGAGGGGGGAGAGGACCAGCCAGCCCACGCGCAGTGAGCAGCGCCGCTGCGCGCTAGGGCGCAGAAACTGTGCCACGGGGACCCCGGGCCGGCCGGATCAATGCCGGCCCTAGCTGCTGCTGCTGCTGCTTTGCGCCACTGCTGCAGTGCCCGAGGAAGGGGAGTCTTTCCCCCTGCTGCGCATCGCCGCTCCTCCCTCCCTCACTGCCCTTCCTCCTCCTCCTATTCCACACACACACGCACGCGGTGGGCGCGCCAGCACAGAGCCAATTTACGCGCAAAGTGGAGGATGGCGACGACGCCAAAACAAGGAGGCTTGCTGCAAGGTGGCCCAGCGCCACAGGCCTGACCAAGCGCAACGTTTCCTGACGCGATATACGGTTCCTTGACGCTTCGACGGACGAGCCCCTTGTTCACGCGGGCGAGCTTCGATATTGGCTGAAAGTCACACCGAGCATTTACGGCGCGGCCGAAGCACGAAACGCGTGAGTTTATGACAACAAGATCAAAGTCGAGCGTGCTTGAAAGTGACGCGTGTATAGCAACTGCTCAATGTGCGTTAACATCGACACGTAGGCTGACTCAAGCCGAGTATAGCGAGCGTATCGGGTGTTCGTGTGACGGGAGTCAAACATTCGGACACCTATTCTCCGCGTAACAACAATGATGGGCAGTGACGACGCTCAGCTCGGCCCGAAAAATACACAACGCTCCGCGGATTCCGCCGCCGCTTTCCTGCGATGTCATGCGCCCCATGCATCGCTCCTGCGTTTGGGGCTCGGTCTTTATAAGCACGAAGACGACAGACGTGGTAGTTCGTGCCGCTGGTTTCGCAGGCAAATAAAGATGCCTGACGGTATACTCAGTGAGCAGACGACATATATAGCGAAGCTTTCATACATGTACAAACGCGATCAAGCCCTGTTCTTAGGCTGGTGATACATCCGAAGTTTTCCCCGTTATTTGCCACCAAATTTGGCAGACCGCCATTTTGATTTTCAATTCAGCGAGAAGGCGCTTCATCTTTTGTTACGTGTTACCCACTATTATAATGTGCCGATGATGGCATGCGATTAATCATTTCGGTTAGGGCGTAGACTTGCGTATATGTAGGCTAATGTAAGAGGACACACAGACAGCTGCAATGCAATGTGCATGCGATCAGCAGAACTTTAACGGCGTAGGAAAAAAAAAAAAGAGCGGGATGAGGGCGTGAAATAGGTAACGCAGTTGCAGCCCTTCAGGCCGAAAGGATTTCCACTGTCGGTAGGAGGTTCTCCTCGCTTTATCGCGTCGAGTGCATGGTTCAACGGGCGGCAATTCTCGGCTTTGACCCCTAGAAAAAAAAAAAGAAAAAAAAAAGCTATCACGCCCCGAATCAGGAAGAAAACGCGCTTGCTCTCCTCTTTGCAACGCTGCAAGCAAACCGAAGAGATTAGCGTAAGAGACGATAAGGCCGAAAAAGAAAGAAAGAAGAAAAGAAAACGCGCAAAGCTAGACGGTGAAGAGACGGTCAAATGTCGATCTGAATCGATCGACAACAGGCAGGCAGGCAAGATCCGATGGCGCGTGTCTTAAGGTCTTCCGACGGGGCGACGGCTTACAATACGCCACCTATGGAAGCTCGAAGCAGCGCTACTGGAAGAACGCCTTTCCCTGCAGTGAGTATACCGCATGCAGACAAACGAGCGGCTTCAGTTGCCATTTTGGTCGACAAACTCCGGAATAGCTACGTCACGGCGAAGGCAACCGTAAAGCGGTACATACTATACTGGCAGACAGTATGGTATATACTGTGTGCTTTATCGTGTGCGAACAATCGAGCGTATTGCTTGTACTTAACCACGTGCGAGCAATCAGCGCGCCAGGCTTACTTGCTATATATACGAGCGACAAGGACTGCTCGAGCGACTATTCGTAACGAGGGAAAACACGGGGAAGGCGGGAGACGGAAATTCAAGACGATGAGCAGCAAAACGACAACAAGGTAAAAGCGGAAGCCAACGTTTCGACAAGTGGACTTGTCTCTTCTTCAAGGCCTTGAAAAAGACAAGTCCACTTGCCGAAACGCTGGCTCCCGCTCTTACCGTACTCCCGCTCATCGTCTGTTCAAAACGAGGAGAGACCGTGCCCACGTGAGCGTCGACCACTTAAGACTGGCAGAAAGTTGCACGGGGTATTGGCGACGTTGTGGCCCTTTGTACCGGAAGCAGCGGCCATGTATAGTCGCGCACACAAACCCAGATGGGTCGAACGGAGAGCGACTACATACTCAGCAGGGTGGAACAGATATTTCAGTTCCAAGGGACAGCCAGCCTCGCGTATTGACTGGCAGCAGCCGGCCTTTCACCTCGAGCATTAATTTATGAAGCGTGCCGTGATTGCCGGTAGATAACGTGCTGCCGGCAACGTTGTCACGATCGCCGGAAAAAAAAAAAAAATGCCGCGACTTCGTCTTACTCGCAATAATTAGGGTGCAAAAGCGTGTCCACGTGTGGTATGCGCAACTCAGCTCGTAATATTACATTTTTGCGCAGCCCCTAGTTGTTTCGATCGACTTGCTTTGCCGTATGCGCTTCCACTCGCCCACGCCTCGCGTCCATATACGGCCACATGCTCATACAGCGTATGATATGTGTGTGCGTGTGTGTGACATGCGACGTTCATGAGGTACAACTTACGTAGCGTATATCTCGATGCTATATTCGACATTTACAAAAAGCGTGCTGTAAAAGAGCGATATTTAACTCGAGATGTACGCCGAAAAAAAAAAATTAAATTCAATCCCACCCGACTATATTATACGTGTTCACGATGGTCGACATTTTGCCATTTCTGTTACAGATTCGTAAACACAAGCTCAGTTTTGACATACCCCACGGGTATACGGGTATGTGCATACTCTTAGTGAAACTGACCCACGCTCAAGGCCTGCTGATTGACTGATTTCGATATGTAGTACACAACTTCGGGCTCCGTCGTCTACACAAGGAGGCGACGTATATACTGCACGAGGGTGCGAGAGAGAGCCGGAAACTGACAACTCAGGCTTCCCGAGTCAATAATTAGCGCGCGCGTGCCCCCAACGCCGCGGATCCCGCGTTTCCGCATTGAGCATGCACACATGCGCTGCCGCGTCACAGGTGCCACGAATTCGGGAGCCCGCGCAACCTGGCAGGCTCAAACGAAAGCGCACGACGCCACAGGGAGCCGGCGTTTCACAAACCGCAGTTCCAGCGCTCCCGCGATAGCTCCCGCGACTTCCCTCCCGCTCGCAGCAGCAGTCCGACTGAGCCAAAGGCCAGCCGGTCAAGAAGAATAAAGAGAGACGAACCGCAGGCGCGATCTTGAGTTGGAGAGAGGAGTGGGGGGGGGGGGGGGGGGGGGGCGAACAAAAACGCTCCGAGGCCTCCTCTCTTCTTTGTGCGGAAGGCCAAAATTAAACCGGCGCAGACGCGCGCGCGTGCGTGCGTGGGACTGTGCCAGAGCTCCCCCCACCCCATCGCAGCCGGGCCCCCCGCCCCGACTTCTGGGCCCCGAGAAGTGTGGAATGGGTGGGTGCGTGCGCGGAGGGGGGCCATTAATACCGCGGGACCAGAGAGAGCGGCCTGTCTCGCGCTCCAACGCGCCCTGTGTGCACAAGCGAGGACAGTCTTCGACTCGCGAGGCCAGCCGACCGAATGAATGCTCGAGCCGGCCAGCGTCGTGTGGGCGCGCACCCTATGCCTATAACCTTAATTAATTAGATTATGGGGTTTTACGTGCCAAAACCACTTTCTGATTATGGGGCACGCCGTAGTGCCGGACTCCGGAAATTTCGGCCGCCTGGGGTTCTTTTAACGTGCACCTAAATCTAAGTACACGGGTGTTCTCGCATTTCGCCCCCCATCGAAATGCGGCCGCCGTGGCCGGGATTCGATCCCGCGACCTCGTGCTCAGCAGCCCAACACCACAGCCACTGAGCAACCACGGCGGGTGCCCATAACCTTCGAGCATGCATAGTTTTGAAGAAGCGGGACCGATGGGCTTTTCGAATTTGACCACGTCCTGCACATACGGATGAAATGTAAGAGTGTCCCGGCAGCTGTACAGTTATTTGAAGAAAGCAAAGTTTTTTTCAACGTTTCGGCCGTCATATATATATATATATATATATATATATATATATATATATATATATATATATATATATATATATATATATATATATATACACGTGTGCGTGTGTGCAGAGAGAGAGATAGAGAGAGAGGGGGGGGCTGCTTCGAACTCGCCAATCGCTTTGGTTTTGGTTTTTATTAATTTATCTATCTACAACGGAGTTTCTGTACTCGGTGAGCCAAAAATCGGCGTCGCTGTCATCCCCGGAGAAATTGAACACAGGCGCTAGGCAGCCCACCGGGCGTAAGACAAGTTGCACGCACTTAGGCGAGACACTCCGAGGTTTATTTTGAGGCGACCGATTCCGGTATACCAGCAGAGTTGGTGCGCTCTTATTATTATTATTTTTCTTGGAGGGGGGGGGGGGGATTCCTTTTCCGACAACGCTTCTTTCTCAATTCTTTTTTTTTTAATTTTTGTTGACCTTCGTTTGAAGTGCCAAACGACACATAGTAGACTTATCCAGGGACACTTTCCGAAATTGTCTTTCAGCCCGCTGTGCTAAGATGTAGAGCGAGGTAGGAAAAGACGATACAATTAAAAGAACATCACGAAACGTTCGAAAGTGAAATCGCGGTAATGACGCAAGAGGCAGTACTGTCGTGCAAGCATTTGGCTAGGAATGAAAAATCTGCTGGAAAACGCAAGGCTACGAGTAATAAACATTCTCCACAAAAACGTCACTTCCGTGGTCCTAAAAGAAACGCTGCCGGATAAACGGATGAAACCAGCAACCTTACCAGATGGCGCTAGCGCCTAAATGACGAAGCGCACGCACTCTGTCGCACATTAGGGACCTTTAGAAAGAACGTCCCCCAAATGGCTTTGCGTACACGAAAACCTAAACTTCCAAGTAATCTTTCTTGCGTTGTTCTGTACTTTGCGTTCTTTTGTACGCCTGGCCGATAGCGTCCCCTAACTACGGGACCCCTATTTCTAAAGCTCCCTATTACTAATGACAAAGTGCAGCCAGCTTACATGCCCAATAAGTGGCTGAAAGTCGCTCAAAGTCTCACTATTTAGCCCTGATCGAAGCGGAAGTCACGCTATATATACAAACGGCACCGGCGCGTAGATCGGCGCAGAAATCGAGGAGCAACGCTTTCCACAAACAAGCGTAAACTGTCGACGTCGAGGAAGACGGCCGGAAACAGAACTCACACGCCACTTCCGGTACCTGGTGAAACATAAGACAGCGAACAAGTCTGAACCAAGGCTACAGCCGAACGGAGAGCGACATAAGCGAAAGCAATGCCTGTATACATGTAGGAGCAAATATGGCTAAAATTACGCTTTATTTTCTTTAATTTCATATAAGCATGTGTGTATGTG
The DNA here is from genome assembly GCF_023375885.2 of Dermacentor andersoni. NCBI lineage: Eukaryota > Metazoa > Arthropoda > Arachnida > Ixodida > Ixodidae > Dermacentor > Dermacentor andersoni. The sequence continues at coordinate 157,216,284 of NC_092820.1, forward strand.
TATGTGCGGTATGTGTGTGCATATCCGTGGGATAACGTGTAGTTTCAATGTCTTGACTGTGTCTTGGGATAGCCGGTTCTGATGTAGCCTACCTTCCCATTTGTGTGCACTTGTTAAACAAACGACACGAAAAATAAAAACAGAACCGTCGAAAAAAAAAATGGGGGGGGGGGGGAATCGAAGAGGGAGAACGCGCACCTGAGGCGCAGCTCCGGCGAAGCTTTCTTCACCGCTCATACGGCGAGCGCGTAGGAGAAGCCCAACGGGGAAGCGCAAGGAATGAGAACTGCGGCGGCGCATAATTCCCGCAACCGGTCGGCCGTCCCCCATCAGGATACATTATCCGAAATTCGCGGCCTCGAGTGACTGGTCACGCCCGCAGTTCGCCCCACGTGAATGAATCGTGCCCGAAGTTGAGCGTTTATGCTCCGAAAAACGTTGGTTGCTTGGGCACGCACAACCATTTCTTCCAAGAGGTTCGAAGCATAAGCTGGGAACTCTGCTGCGTAGTTGTCTAAGGCAAAGACATTTGCGCGTCATCATCGTTGTGCGCGCACAGTCAAGCTAGCGGTGACATCGGCCCTTATTTGTTGGAGCGTCTTAAGTTTGGCGCAAGGTGATGGTCCACACACAAAGAGCAGGTTGAATATTTTGTTCCCGCGAGAGCACTGGATATTTAGGAGAGAGGCCGCTTCGGCTACTCCTAAAATTATCTCCGTGATACGGAGCTACATACAGTGTGCGAATGGTCAGCCGTGCGGGTCGACGTGGAATGGATTGTCGCGTCGCCGGTTCCGGCCCCGGTTCAAATCCTTACTTGCCACCACTGTTAATTATTACATTGTGTTTTTACGAGATGCCCGATGTAATATGACGGGCTTCACGCCCCTCTCCACCTGAGAAGTGACGTTTGGGTGGATCAGCCTACGGCAACTTATGCCAGGCCAGGTCCCGACTGCAGCTGGAAACACCTTTTTTTCCTCATTCTCAGCTTCGAATTTATAAGCAGCATACCATATATCGACACAAAACAGCTCGCCGAGAGGGAACCCATATACGCGTTTGAAACAGGACACGCCGGTGGAAACGAAAGGCTTCATTTTTGTTTTGTCATTTTTTGTTTTTCACCGGCCAGACGCGTTTAGGGGCGAGAGGCACATTTTTCAACCCTTTCGAAACAGCACCAAAATAAACGGGCGCACTTACAGGCCGCCACCCCCCCCCTTCCCCGCTTCCCTCCCCCCCCTACCTCATCGACCCCTCGTTGTCGACGCGGGGGAAAAAGAGCCGTTACCGAGAGAAGGTGTTAGCATTTACTCCTCCCCGGCAAGTCATATGTTTGCTTTTTCAGTTTCTCGTATTCCGAGTCGCCGACACAAGTACGAGTTCAAAACGCGGGCGTCGTTGTCCGAGACAAGAAAGTGTCTGACGGAGGACACAGGTTTACGAGGTCACACTGGACCGTTTCTGTACGAATTACGGCCTTTCTTTTCCTTTCTTTCGAGCGCGCGCTCATCAGGCAGTTACCACGGCTATTACCGAGCCGTAGGCCATTAGCTCGGCGTCACGTGACGTTTACGGCTCGCTGTTGTAAAACCGTTAAATGCCGGAAAAATAAAAAGAAAGAGAAAAGAAATTCGAGACGAACGACCCGTACCAGGCAAGACAAAGCCCGAACTGTAATCGTTCAGGCACTGCATGACAACATGACGAACAGAAGTGGAAGGCAGATCCTTCTCTCCTCTTCTTTTAACTTCAAACTCATTTCGAGTAGACTAAGTGCATGTTGTAATTTACAGAGCTCGCGAGAAGAAAGCCTATAGCTGGTGCTCGCGCGGAGAAAGGCCAGAAAGACCAGAGTTTGTCCTTAAATCACGGCCGGAACTATATGGGATTTTGGTGCACGCGGTTTCGACGTGCCATGCCTTTCGCAGCAGGTCGCTCCGCTGCTGCGAAGCGACGAAGAAGAAAGAAATCGAATCAGAGAAGCAAATTCGGCAGAAGGGGGCATTCCCCCATAGTGGGTTTGTGCCATTAATTGAGGCTTCTTCTTCATCATCATCATCATCATGATCATCATCATCAGCGGCCATATATCTCTGCGGCTGATTGCAGTGGAATATGAATCGTACCTTTACGCGAAATCAGTCAACGAAACACGATGGCGGCCCATTGATCGGTGTTGCTGCAGTCACATATGCATAGAGCATGCTTCCCACACGACGCCCCCCCCCCCCATGAGGCTTTTGAATTTGATTGATCTTTCACGCGGTGATGCGATATGGCCTCTAATTTTCTTGAACACCTTTCTTTTTTCAAGCAAATCTTGGTACCACGCCTTTTTGTTTTTCTTTGTATCTGGAGTACGGCACGAGTTGGCTCGATGACTGCTGTAATTGTACGTAATTAGTGTTCGCATAACGCTTACCGAATTTAGTAGCACTTGGCTAGCATTTCTCGTTACACTTCGTGAATCTTGACTTGCGCTCCGCGTAACCGTCGTTGCTAGTTGCCGCATCCGGAGGGTTCAGCACCCAGTCAGGAGGCCACCCATAAGCGCTTCCTTTTGTCCTTCCTCACGGGTAAGAAATATGTATTGCCTAATAACCAAAATGAAAAAAAAAAAAGAAATTACAAAACTTACTTAAATCTTTAAAGAAACCTTCTCAAATCGCGCCGTTCGCTCGTCTGCTATAGAATACATTGGCCGCAGAAAGGCGAAACCAACGAGGCGGTGCCGACTACCATAACGGGCATCGCGTGCAAGGTGACCCCCTCCCTCCCTCCTCCTCCATCAGCTCCGCATCTTCTCGTCGCAGGTGTGCGGGGGGGACCCCGTCCCTCTGAACACACTCGTCGGCGCTGGGAGAACAAGCGGACCCTGGCGCGCGCTCTCTCTCAAGACACTACCGACGCGCCGCATTGTATAATACCGCCGGGCCAGCGTAAACAATAACGCGGGGAAGTCGGGAAGAAGGCGGCACTTGTCATCTATCTATATCCGCAGCAAAGACACGCACCACACACACACATAAAAAATCGCGCGCGTCACCGCGGGGGGGGGGGGGGGAGGGGGGGGCGTTGCGTCACAGCCAGGGAGAGCGACGCGGCGGACAAACGCCAAGCTTCGCCGCCGCCGAGGCAGGCAGGTGCCGCGCATCGACCAGCCGTCACGAAGATGCGCCAGCTGTCCCCCCCCCCCCTCACCCCCGACTGCATTGCATGCCCCGGGCGCAGCAGGGTCTCGAGCTTCCCCGCCTCGATCGCAGCATCGGCGAGCGTAGGGGTGCGCGTTCGGCAGGAGGGGAGGCAGTCGCTCAACGATGATCGGCGGCGGCGTCAGTCCCCTCCCTCCCTCCCCCTCTCTCTCTCTCTCTCTCGAGCAGAAGGCGTAAAGTTTAAGGGTTTAAGGCAGGCGCACTACGCCAGACCGCGCCGCCCTCCCCGTCATAGAAAAACGCGTGGAACGGTGGACGAAAACTGGGACACGACGTCATCGCTAAAACCGCGGTGGGGGGGGGGGAGGTCGGAAAAGTACTTGACGCGCTCCACTAACCCTCTCTGCGGACAGGTAGAGAGATCAAGAGAAGAGCGATTCTCCTGATGACCACCAAATACCGCGAGGGCTACAAACACCGCGAGGGTTACAAACACTTCGCCGAAGTGACTCCACATGAAAGCGAACCATTTTTTTTTTCCTTTCGTGTTTACGTAGTCGCATCATACATTTTATCCAACTGCATGCACAATATGTAAATAGCCTTTGCTTTGCTCCACCCTCTCTATCGTTCCCCCCTCCCCCAACCCTAAACCCCACTTGTATCGCGGACCGCCGCTCAGGTGTTAGCAGACAGTGATAGTGCGGCCAGCAGTTATTAGGGCGAAAGCATTATGTGCCCCATTAGGCGAAAATCCGGCGTTGTCGTCGGCGGTGTGACCGAGAGATGGTGCCAAAATAATTGCCGTCGGCGCGGAGAATAAAAGGACACGTCAAAAATTGCTCTGACATGACGTCAAATTTGTCAGGCAGGGGTTCTGTAAACAAAGTAAATGAATGCCTTCGAAAAGGAAATTAGGTAAATTTCGGTCTGGGTGGGAATCGAGCCCGGGACTTCGGGAAGCGATACGAGCACGCTTCCCTGACGGCGCGTTGGCTCTAGGTTATGATTGACTAAAGTTGTGCGTAGAGCCTGCGTCATCACACACGTCACGTCACTGCCTCCCACGTGTCACTTACTCCCGATTTCATCGGTGCTGCGTTTACTGGGATGCACTCTCGACGCCAAATCATGAGTGTATAAAACGAGGTGTGCCTATACAGTGCACTTTTCATTGCACACGTCACCTAGCTCGCTGCCTCCCGCACGTCACTTACACTTCGCATTTCATCGGTGCTGTGTCTACTGCGATCCACTCCGAAGCGTCTACCTCAGCAGCAGCTGTGAAACGTGGTCGCCCACGGACGGACACCTTAGAAGACGAACCAAGGGAACACAAAACAAGACGCCATAGTCACGACAGACCTACCATTATGGGCATAAAATAAAATTAATCTTTCTGCGGCAAAATCGTCCGAATGTTTCCAGCCTGTGGCCAACGCACACGCTAGCACAAACACACACACACACCGATTCAGCAGAAAGAACTTTAATACACGTTGAAAACATCAATCGACAACATTTCACGTAAGCGATTATAATGCATGCTCTCGCATTCGCACACGTGAGCAGTCTTAAGTGTGTCTGCCAATTTTTTCCTTACTTCCGTTCCTACAGTTCGAGGTGAAACAGAACAACAAATTTACTACACAAGGGATAACATTTTAGCCGGATTGGTTTCGCTCTGCACAAGCTGCGGTCTCCACGCACGAAAAAAACGCTGAGGTTCGACCACGATAAAAACAGCCGCTCACGCTCCGCAGTGGTTCCCCAAGGTTTACGGAACCTCTGCGATTGACGTTTACGACCCATCTCGTTAGGGAAAGAACACGCACGAGGTAATTTACAGCTGATGCTATCGCCGATTAGATTAGAAGGCGCACACTACCCCTCCCCTCCCTCCCCTCGGCCCCAATTCACACCACACCGTGGACGCGTGAGCGTGACGAGATTATCGACTCGCGACATTGCACGGGGTGGCGCACACGCATATCAGAACTACGACAGCAAAGATGATACGGCGGTCGCGCGCTCTCCCCAGTAGCGCCACTGCTATCACCGCGTCCGTGATAAGAGAGGCGGTGTTTTTCCCGCGCGCACAGAGCTACTCGAGGAGACGGTGGACGAGAGCCGCTGCTCGGAACGAGAACCTCCGCTTAATCGGGCCTCAGAGCGCGAGCCGCGGACACGCGCATGCGCACGGTGATACCGGAAGCGCCGAGTTGGGGTGAGGGGTGCTCGAAGGCGCCGACGGTGACCAGCCGTAAGCCGAGCAAGTGTCTCACAGCGCGTGAGCACGGGGTTGCTCTTTCCGAACGTTATCGAATTCCGCCACATTGTTAGATCCCGTCATGGCGGTATTTTGAGTCAATCAGAAAGTACCGGTGCAGAGGTAGGAAAAAAAAGAAAGAAGAAGTCGACGGAGGTCTATACGAGGATGACAAGCAGGAAATCGGGAGAGAAAATTCGTACGATAACACAGAAGGCAGTGGTGCCTCGCTCGCTATTATAAAGGTCCGGGGCTGCAGCTGCCTGAGGACACAAACATGCAGGAGCAAATCTTAGCAACCGTGGTGAAGGCATGTGCCTTTCTGTTGTCCTTGTTCAGCTTGCGCTACAACAAAATAATAGGTCCACACACACACACACACACACACACACACACACACACACACACACATATATATATATTGTGTGTGGGGGGGGATGCTGGACTCTCACGCGTCCCCTGATGTTTTCCCCGCATGGCTCTCGCGTCTCCTGCAACCCGGCTTCTCCCCATAGCTAAGCGGCGGTGGCGGTCGGTGTGGTTGAAGCACATTACGGCACGAGTGTTGCGCTGCTAACGCCGCCCAACGGCGGGGTCACAGTCGGGCGCAACAGGGAGTCGTGACTCTTCTTCTTGAGCTCGGAATCGGCAAGCGGCGCGGACGTTACGCGCGTGCGCCGATCCGTGCTTCTCCGAGACCCGTCTCGCGAGGCCCAAGAGCAGGACACCGGATTGGACGAACCCGATCGTTCGAACGCGCCACCGTTCGCGTGACCGTACATGCGAACTACCAGGCGTTGGCGACGAGCACGGGGCGAACATATTCGCTCGGTATCCAGTCACAGTGAGTCCGCCTTCCGATAGATTTGTCGCGCACCCGTCGGCATGTTCTGTGGATAGCAATTCGGCTAGCAGGCATTAGTGTATGAAAGGTGCAATGAATGCCCTTGTGATTTTTTGCACTACTGTGCCGTCGTTCCTTTGTCCCAAGAGTACGGGTGAGACCCCACTGCGTGTGTGATATATATATATATATATATATATATATATATATATATATATATATATATATATATATATATATATGAGAAAAGAAAACACAGGGAACAGATGGAATCGGAGTCGTTACATGTACACAGGTGACTGTAAGATACCAAGATATGGGTTTTAATGAAAGAAGTTCGAGGATAGGCAGAGTGATAGACAGCAATAGGTGATGTATAAAACACGGCGGCCGTGACGTGCTTCCGGCTCCAGCCATCGCTTCCGGCTCGTGCAGCCAGCAAAAGCGTATGGCCCGCGAGATCGGCTCCAGTTACTCGGAGGGAGCCCGTCGCTGGGGCGTAGGGGGTGTCCAAATGGACACCCCCTACATAACTTGATTACCTCAAGCAGGCCACCAAATCAAAAGCAGATTACCAAATCGGGTGTCGTAGCGCAGCCCCGTGGGCCGATCAGGCCTGACAACGTGAAGAATTCGACAACGTATGGTAGGGTTTGACAACGTCCAGAATACCACCCCGCGGTACGCGAATTTCCCAAAGGCCCGTAACACCGTGATTTCGCTGCGTACATACGGAACGGCGGAAGCAACTCGGCCGCCTATACGAACAGAGGCAGTCAAGCGTAGACGCCACACGACGCACATCGCTCCTGTACATGCAGGGTGTCCTTGGCTAACGTTAGCCAAGCTGTTCAACGAAAAAAAAGAAATATCATGGTGCAAGCCTACGGCGTTTGGTCGTCAGTAATCTGACGGCCAAACACCGTAAGTCTTCAAGATCGTATCGTCCAACGCGTTTCCTAATCTCTTTATTATTTTTTTTTCGTTGGACAGCTTGGTTAACGTTAGCTGGGACTAAGTGTTAGCACGGCAGATGGCTCGCACCACCGACGTCATCCCAACTGCCACGTTGGACAGACTGTGAGAAGCCGCGTGTTACCGCGACGTCACGTGCAAGGTATAGCGTCAAAAAAAAAAAAAAAAAAAGAACACCGAACGGTCTCAGCTGATCAGCGCGCGGGGGCCGACATGTAATGAGCGGCCGCGGTTCATTCACGCCCGCGGCTTCACAACGCCGACCGCGCGCATCAGCTCGCAACACGTGCTCCCCCGCCGCACGCAGCTGCGCGCAGGAGCAGCAGCAGCAGCACGCTGTGCGTGGGCTCGAACAAGCGGGTCTCGCTTGGGTTGGCGCACGCGCGCGCGCGCACGGTCGACGCCGGCGTGGCGGCATGCACGCGATCACGTGGCGCACGCGCGGTTGCGCGCATGCGTGACGCGACGATATAAAAGAAAACCTATTCGCGTGTCTCGCGCCGTCGTACCTGCACACGGCACGGATACCGCGGGCGGACAAACAGGACAGTCAGTATAGCTATGTACTGTCGTGTACGTGCATGGGGAAACAAATTGTCGGGTTTTACGTACCAAAACCAGTTTCTGATTATGAGGCAACGCCGTAGTGGGGGGGGGACTCCGGAAATTTCGACCACCTGGGGTTCTTTAACGTGCACCTAAATCTAAGTACGGGACTGTGTTTCTTTTCCTTTTTTTTTTGCATTTCGTCCACATCGCAATGCGGCCGCCGTGGCAGGGGCTCGATCCCGCGACCTCGTGCTTGGCAGTCAAACACCATATATCCACTAAGCAACCACGGTGGATGTGCAGGGGCAAGCGTACACTACATGTATACGGCGCTTCAAGAATGTTTTAGTCATCGGAGTAACCTCCATGGGTTCAGCGCCTGAAAAGCCGCGCGAAGCACCCAAAGTGCTCTGGCCCCGCGTGGGCAGCCGATGCTCGCCGTATTCGGTGCGCAATAAAAGAATTGAAAAACAAAATAACGTTCAGGGGCGAAAACGGCACGTATACGTCCCGTGGTTGCACCTTCACTGCCCCGTTGTCGTCTCGCGCTATACCGAAATACCGGCGGCTACATGAGACAACGACCGCCGATCTCTCACAGCGTCGTGGCAGTTGACGACGCTGCTGCGCCTCGAATATAAGGGTTCTTCCCCGCGAGCCTCATCCGTCACCTGCCTGGCGCGCAACGCAAGGCCGTCGCTCGATGCTGCGCGGAAACCCGTGGTCGTGATGCTGCTGCCAGGCACGCGCTCGCGTCTTTCCGTCGGGGGAGATCGGGGGGGTGAAGCGCGGAGGCGACTTGCCAACCGAGCACAGCGTCCCGTCCCCAGCCTTAGCGGGATCGGCGCTCACGAGAGTATAGAGAGAATTCGCCGAACGAAGCATCCGCCCGGACGCCGCTTGAAAGCCCCGGGGCAGGCAGCCCCCCTTCCCCCCCCCCCCGTACCAAAAATGAGAACTGCGCTCCGCGATTAATCCGCGGACGACAAACGCCCGCCGTTTTTAGAACCTCGGGGCACCCACCCGCGGGCGTGAGAGTGCCAACTGGGTGGTGGGCGCTTGCTGTAGCCCAAGTTCGTGTACGAGCGAGAGAGAGAGAGAGAGAGCGAGAGAGAGAGAGAGAGAGAGAGAGAGAGAGAGAGAGAGAGAGAGAGAGAGAGAGAGAGAGAGAGAGAGAGAGAGAGAGAGAGGCAACTTTATTTGCCACTGCAGGGTTGGAAGTTAGGGCAGGTAGGCCTATAGTGTGGCCTCCAGGTGAGGGCGACGTCTTGGGCCCATGAGACGAGTGCCAGTTGGATTTTCTTGTCTGCTCTGGTCAGCCGCTAGTTCCAACCTTCCTCGGAGGGAGCTGGCAGTGAAGGCAGCTTATCCCGAGTTCGTGTATACGGATGACAACGTTCATTATACACGGCCAATCAATAGAGCGTTTCAGATTCGGGGACGCAAGCGGCTTGGGTACGCAACTAGGGGCGATGGTACTGCGCATGCGCAGACACTGACGTAGGCGTCTGCGCAGTACCGCCCCTAGTTCATGCGTACCCAAGCCGCTTGGGTCCCCCGTATTTAAAGCTCTGATACCTGCACCACCTGTTTCTGCGGCCAAGGTGTTCCACAGAGGTCTTTATTTCTCGATCAGCACAACTACTTGTGTAATCTCGAAGTACAGTCGAAGTTAACGTATACACTTGTCGAACAGAAAGAACCCCCGTGTTTTGCGATTCTTATGCTACTTTTTAATTCTTATACCAGCTATTTATCATGTTACGCCAACAGCGATACCTATGTACCAACATGTGCCAGCCTTCTCGTGCGGTTAACCGTATTCTCTCGAGACTCGTGTAGTATGAGTGCGTCTGTCACGCGACATCGTTCGACAGCTTTGCAATACACGTGACACGAGAACACGCGGCGCTGGCGGATTTCAATGACGCACGCTTTCCCAGCCGACGCTCAAAAAAAAGAAAAAAAAAGCCAAGAATATACATAAACGCTGCAGTCGATAGCCGTATTGTACGTATACACACGTATAACGTTGTGCCGGATTTTGGTCCCCCCGCGGGGGCAAATCATAACGCGTTGTCAGCTAATTGGGTCCGGCGCGTAAAAAAAAAAAAAGAAAGAAAAAAAATCGATCGACACTCCACGTGGACACGGGTCGTTGGAGAGAGAGGCAGACGGCGCCGACACCGCCCGCATTCCAATGCATCGCGCCTCTACATCGACACACAGGACTTGAAAAGAGTATATAGTGACTAAATTTATTTATTTACTTATTTATTTAAAAACCTCACAGGCTCCAGCAGGAGTATTGTGTGAGGGGGGGGGGGGGTTATACAATATGATGTTCATAAGTGGAAGCATTACAAGGAATGGAAAGAGAGAACAAGTATATACGAGACGTATGCTAAGGTACAAAAAGATTGTTTAGCGTATTAGCGCGGTATTATACAACGCACCGTTATCACTTTAAACGACTTTGCGCTGTCACTTCCAGTTACGACATGAATCGTAGTGCACTTACCGCCGACTATTGTGTAGCTACGTGATATCTCGACAAAGCAGAAGCATTAAAGGGCAGCGCTGCTAGGAAAGCAGACGAACATGACTAATGCATTAAAAAAAAAGACGAAAACAAACAATCTGGAGTCTTACATGCCAAAATCACTATAAGATTATGAGCCACGCTGCATAATGGCGCACTCCGGATAAATTTTTGACCACGTGGAGTTCTTCAACGTGCACTCTTTTTTATTTATTATTATTATTTTTAATATCGACATGCGGCGGCTGGGGGTCGAACTATTAGACCTCGTGCTCGGCCTGCATTGATGAGACGATTTCTATTGGCCTCTCCTTCGAAAACTGGCCGACTTTACAAATAGAGCCTGTACGAGCTGATTGGGTGTTGTTACGTTTCGCCTACAACGCGCGGTAATGCCGGCGCGGATGCAACGGACGCCGGGGCTTTGTTCAAAGCGGCGGACATTTTGGCCCGTCCGACGACGCCGCAACGCCTACCCGCCAAGCGTGTCCAGGCGTGTTTCAGTGCCACGTGTCTTCGTGTGTGCGTGTGTGTGTGTGTGTGCCCTCGCTTGTCAAAGCGCGGCAGCCGGGGAGCGGAGTTCCCCGAATGAGGGGCCTGGAGGTCTCTCGGCTCAACCGCTCGCGCCGTCGTGGGCCCCTGCTGCGCCGTCCCGTGACCTTCATCCCGTGACCTTCCCTCCTTCCCTTTTGGACCGCGACGCCGAGGGTATAAGAGCAGCTGCCCCCGGACGCCAGAGCAGAGGCTCCGATTTGTACTGTTGAGTTACGTGCTCTCCCGTCTCTCCACTTCGGTCGACCTGACCGGCCGCTCTTTTGCTATGTTAGAATAAACAAGTTGTTCTGTTACCAGTCTTCTCATGCTTTGCCGGGACCTTCGGATGCTTCCAGTGCCCCAGGCCGCCAGGCCAACGCTACCCTTGGGGCTTGCGACCCATTGGCAATAACGGGCGTCAGCACCGAGACCCCAACAACTCGGGCCAGCGGTGCGATTACAACATCTGGTTGCCAGCGGTGAGATCGCGACAACGGAGGCCAGCAGCGAAGAGATGCGGTTGACTGTATGCTGAGCAGCTCAACGACCATCCGGGAGCAGCGCAACGAGCCCTGTGTGATGACTGGTTGCCTGCAGCGGAACGACTGCGCTGAAGTCTTGGCTGCGAGGTTTGGTGAGTGCGGGACTTTCTTCTTCTGAGTTTTGCCAGGCTTTTGTTAGTGTTAGAAACAGAGCTGGTAATTGGGGTTGTCGTTGCTGCCGGGTTAGTTTGCGGCAAGACAATAGTAGGCAGTAGAGAAAGCAGCATTCAGAGCAGCCATGGATTTGAAGTCGTTGCGCAAACCGAAATTGCTGGAGCTTGCGAGAGAGTTGGGTCTGGATGTCTCAGACAAACTCAGAAAACCAGAACTGCTAAGGGCTATTCTTGAGTTAGAAGCTGAGGATGACGAGCTGTCGGAATGCCTTGAGACCATTGAGGAGAGGGAGGAGCAAAAAGAGAAACAGGAGCGCGAACGTAAAGAACAGAAAGAGAAAGATGAGCGCGAACTTAAAGAACAAAAAGAGAAAGAAAAAGAAGAGCGCGACCGTCAACACGCTTTGGAAATGAAGCGTCTCGAGTTAGAGATGGAACGCGCTCGTAATGGAAGTCAGGCACACGGTGCAGGAGAACGAATAATGTTCAAAATGACTGACCTGATGCGGCCGTTTAAGCTTGGAGAGGACATTGGTTTGTTCCTGGTTAACTTTGAGCGAACGTGCGAGAAGCAGGGGTTCTCTCGGGAAACGTGGCCACAGCGCTTGCTCACTTTGCTACCCGGCGAGGCGGCCGACGTAGTCGCTCGCTTGGAGAAAGAGGAGGCAGAGGATTTCGACAAAGTGAAATCGAGTCTGCTAAAAAAGTACCGGCTGTCAGCGGAGGCGTTCCGTCGGAAGTTTCGGGAAAATGAGAAAGGCAGAAGTGAGTCATATACAGAGTTTGCGTACAGGCTTATGTCAAACATGCAGGAGTGGCTCAAAGAAGAGAAAGCGTTTGGTGACCACGAGAAAGTTCTGCAGTGTTTCGGGCTAGAACAGTTTTATAGTCGGTTACCTGAGAACGTGCGGTACTGGGTCTTGGATAGGCCAGACGTTAGTACGGTGGCTCGAGCCGCTGAGCTAGCCGAGGAGTTTGTGACGCGTCGGGCTCGCGGAGCTAAGGACGGTCAAAAGGGTGAATTTGGCTCCAAGTTTGAGAGGCCGAAGTTCACGCCCATGAGAAAGCGGTTCGAGACGAGGCAAGCGCGCGTGTGTTATACGTGCCAGAAGCCGGGTCACTTTTCGGCGCAGTGTCCGACCGAACGTGAGGAGACGGCGGCAACCGAAGCCGAACGCAGAAAGCGGTTCGAGACGAGGCAAGCGCGCGTTTGTTATACGTGCCAGAAGCCGGGTCACTTTTCGGCGCAGTGTCCAGAAACAAAACCAAAAGTCGTGTTTTTTTCATTAGGCAGCACTGACGAGAACATAAAGCTTCTCGAGCCTTACATGCGAGACCTCCTCGTGAACGGGAAAGAGTGCCGAGTGCTTCGCGATTCCGCAGCTACAATGGATGTAGTTCACCCCTCTTACGTAGAACCCGATATGTTCACGGGCGAGTGCGCATGGATCAAGCAAGCAGTGGAAGCTCATAGTGTGTGTCTGCCGGTAGCAAAAGTGCTTATTGAAGGACCTTTCGGAGCACTTGAGACGGAGGCCGCAGTGTCATCTATGCTGCCCCCCCAGTACCCGTACTTATTTTCGAACAGGTCCGATCACCTCCTGCGCGAGAAGGGGCTTTTGTTTGGTGAGGCTAGCGTTCAGGCCTTAACCAGATCGAAGGTTCGGGAGCTCGCTGCAAAGGCGGTAGTTGCGGGGCCGAAGTTGTTGAATGATGAGAAAGGGTCAGAGGCGCAGCAAGCTGGTATTCAGAGCACGCCCGAACGGGATAAAATTGAGCCTGTAGCGTTAAAGGCAGCAGATACTGGAGAGGAAATTCCCGACACGGGAAAGTTAGAAGAGCTGTCTCCAGATTTGCTCATCGCGCCTACGTCAGACGGACTTAACAGGTTGCTAAAAGTCAGCCGCTCGGCTTTGATAGCCGAGCAAAAGAAGGATGGCAGCCTAGAAAACATACGCTGCATTATCAAGGAAGGTATCGCCAAAAAAAATGCTCGCTTTGTGGAAAGAGGTGGGGTCCTGTACCGGAAGTATCTAGACCGCAGGGGAGTGGAGTTCGATCAGCTGATCGTGCCTCAATGCTATCGTCAGGATCTGTTGCGCTTGTCGCATGGGGGTTCGTGGTCCGGACACCTAGGAGTTAAGAAAACTAAGGACCGTCTCTTGCAGGAGTACTATTGGCCAGGGTGTTTTCGGGACGCAGACCACTTTGTGAAGACATGCGACACCTGTCAGCGGGTGGGCAAGCCAGGGGACAAATCGAGGGCGCCGTTGAAGTTGGTACCTATCATTACGGAGCCTTTTAGACGGCTCGTTATTGATACAGTGGGACCTCTGCCGGTAACAGCCACGGGGTACCGACACATTTTGACTGTGATCTGCCCAGCGACAAAGTTCCCTGAAGCAGTGCCGCTTAAAGAACTCAGCTCAGTTGAGATAGTCAATGCACTACTGTCCATATTTGCGCGAGTTGGTTTTCCTGCAGAAATCCAGTCAGATCAGGGTACAGTGTTTACTAGCGCTTTGACGACAGCCTTTCTCGAAAGGTGCGGGGTAAGGCTGTTACACAGCTCAGTGCACCACCCCCAGTCGAATTCCGTTGAGAAGCTCCACTCCGTCATGAAGCGCGTGTTGAGAGCATTGTGTTTTGAACATCAAACTGACTGGGAGCTGTGTCTGCCTGGAGTGATGTTTGCTTTAAGAACCGCGCCGCATGCGGCTACGGGGTTTTCGCCAGCTGAACTGGTGTACGGTCGCTCGCTGCGATCTCCGCTTCGCATGCTTCGAGAATCATGGGAAGGCAGGGGCGACGACCCAGTCGTGGTAGAGTACGTGCTTAAGCTCCTCGAACGCTTAAGAAGGGCACAGGAGTTGTCAGGTGAAGCAATGGCAGAGGCCCAGCAGAGGGCCAAGGTTTATTATGATCGGACAGCCAGGGCCCGTCGTTTCGAGGTGGGCGATGAGGTCATGATATCGCGCACATCGCTAAAGAACAAACTCGACGTGCAGTGGGAGGGCCCAGCACGGATTGTTCAAAAACTGTCGGACGTTAACTACGTGGTGAGTCTGCCAGGAAAGCGGAAAGCACAGCAAGTTTACCACTGTAATCTGCTCAAACCCTATAAGCAACGGGAAGCAGTGGTGTGCATGATGGTAAACGTGCCCGAAGAGCTTCCGGTCGAGCTTCCGGGACTAGGCTCAGTGACGAACAGGAAAGACACCGATCAAGTCATTAGTGACTTAATAAGTAAAGCATCGCTGTCGCCTGAGCAGAAAACCGAACTACACCAGCTCTTACAAGAGTTTCAAGGTCTGTTCTCTGAGAGGCCTGGTAGGACTTCTGTCCTTACTCATGACATAGAACTTACCTCCCCAGAGCCAGTACGATCCAAGGCGTACCGGGTGTCACCCCGCCAGAGCGATATTATGGAGGCTGAGGTAAAGAAAATGCTACAGCTCGGTGTTATTGAAGCGGGTGAGAGTGATTATACCTCCCCTTTGATTTTAGTTGAGGTACCGGGCAAGGAACCTCGTCCTTGCGTCGACTACCGCAGGCTTAATTCCATCACTAAGGATCAAATTTATCCGATCCCTAACATCGAGGAGCGCCTTGAGAGAGTGAGTAGCGCTCAGTTTATTTCCACCCTAGATCTTGTCAGGGGTTATTGGCAGGTTCCACTTACAGAAGAGGCTAGTAGGTATGCGGCGTTCATTTCACCAATGGGGACATTCCGTCCTAAAGTTTTGAGTTTTGGTTTGAAGAACGCGCCATACTGCTTTTCAAGCCTCATGGATAAAGTGTTGCGGGGACAGCAAGAATTCGCTTTACCGTATCTAGACGACGTAGCGATATTCTCCGCATCCTGGCCGGAACATATGGCGCACTTGCGGGCAGTGCTAACCCGCCTGCGCGATGCGGGCTTGACAGTCAAGGCTCCCAAGTGCCAGTTAGCACAGGCCGAGGTTGTCTACCTCGGACACGTGATTGGTCGGGGTCGTCGCCGCCCCTCTGAAATAAAGGTGGCCGCTGTGCGAGACTTCCCGCGACCGCGCACGAAGACCGATATTCGGTCGTTCTTAGGTGTCGCCGGCTACTATCAGAGGTACATCCCCAGATACTCTGATATCGCGGCTCCCTTGACGGATGCTCTAAGAAAGACAGAGCCGCAAACAGTCGTCTGGGAGGAGACGAAGGAAAGGGCTTTTAGCGCCCTAAAGAGCGCCCTAACAAGCCAGCCGGTGCTACGATCGCCCGACTACACAAAAGGGTTCGTTGTTCAGTGTGATGCTAGTGAGCGAGGCATGGGCGTTGTACTGTGCCAACGGGAAAATGGAGAAGTAGAACACCCCGTCCTGTATGCTAGTCGTAAGCTGACGAGTCGTGAGCAGGCGTATAGCGCCACCGAGAAAGAGTGTGCGTGTATCGTGTGGGCCGTTCAGAAATTGTCATGTTACCTAGCCGGCTCGAGGTTTATCATTGAAACGGATCACTGCCCTCTCCAATGGCTGCAGACCATCTCTCCCAAAAATGGCCGCCTCCTGCGCTGGAGCCTCGCTTTGCAACAATATTCCTTTGAGGTGCGTTACAAAAAGGGGAGTCTCAACGGTAACGCCGATGGCTTAAGTCGAAGCCCCTAACGTGGGAATCAGCCTCAAAATTGCTTGTTACTGATGTTTTTCTTCCTGAGGCAGAATTTTTAACCTATTGCTTTTGTGTAGTGTTTCAAAGTGATGATGTGCTTTCTAGTGCAATTTTTCGATTTGTGGACGCGTTCTGAGTGCTGCTAAACTACTGTAAGGAACTAGGCAGCAGTAAAAAAAGGGGAAAGAGCCTGGCAGGGCTTAGTGAGGGTTGTGCCGTGCTTGCTGACTGAGCGGTTGACTTTTGGCGTGGTTCTAACGCTTGCCGGAAACGAGAACAAAAATGTCAACTCTCCCGAAGTCACTTTGCAGTGTCCTGTGTGCACCTGAACGTGAAAACGAGGCCTTCTCTGTGCGCTGCGCTCAAGAAACGCCCAGGGACGCCCAACTTCGGTTATGAGCATCATCGAGCGACATCCCTCCGGACAGCGGATGCAGTCCCCTGACCATCGGGATCTCCTTCCCCCGGCGGGGCGGTCTGTTACGTTTCGCCTACAACGCGCGGTAATGCCGGCGCGGATGCAACGGACGCCGGGGCTTTGTTCAAAGCGGCGGACATTTTGGCCCGTCCGACGACGCCGCAACGCCTACCCGCCAAGCGTGTCCAGGCGTGTTTCAGTGCCACGTGTCTTCGTGTGTGCGTGTGTGTGTGTGTGCCCTCGCTTGTCAAAGCGCGGCAGCCGGGGAGCGGAGTTCCCCGAATGAGGGGCCTGGAGGTCTCTCGGCTCAACCGCTCGCGCCGTCGTGGGCCCCTGCTGCGCCGTCCCGTGACCTTCATCCCGTGACCTTCCCTCCTTCCCTTTTGGACCGCGACGCCGAGGGTATAAGAGCAGCTGCCCCCGGACGCCAGAGCAGAGGCTCCGATTTGTACTGTTGAGTTACGTGCTCTCCCGTCTCTCCACTTCGGTCGACCTGACCGGCCGCTCTTTTGCTATGTTAGAATAAACAAGTTGTTCTGTTACCAGTCTTCTCATGCTTTGCCGGGACCTTCGGATGCTTCCAGTGCCCCAGGCCGCCAGGCCAACGCTACCCTTGGGGCTTGCGACCCATTGGCAATAACGGGCGTCAGCACCGAGACCCCAACAACTCGGGCCAGCGGTGCGATTACAACAGTGTATAATCAGCAGAACGCCGCGTGTATACAGGCGTAGACCTTGACGGGAGTACATATTGGTGACAGACACGCGTCATTCTCATTACGCACATTCCCAGCGCAAAAAAAAAAAAAAAAGAAAGGCGGGAAGTCACTTGCAACAGCAACGCGCGCGCACACACACACGCGCAGACACACGCACGCACACACACACAGCGAGGCGGCTGTTTGAAGAACGCGCTCCCCCGCAGCAGCTGCGAAAGTTGACAGGCCCTTCCTCGCACGGCATTATGCAGATGCTGGGCCCTCGTCGCCAACGCCAAGCCGGCATCGCCAGCGAGCGCCGCACGGGGCATCTTACTTCTGGGTCACTGCTTCGGAGCCGCTCACGCGTTATATAGAGCCACCCCCGCGCCCCCAATTCCCGCTCTTCTGTTTTATTCCCTCCTCCCCGTCGATATAGAAGCGACGTTTCACGGCCCGTCCCCTTCCTGACCGACAGCTGGCCACTCGCAGCCGCCGTTGCCATGGGGACCGAGAATCGTCGCGCCATTTTCGCCACCCGTGCGACGACGGGCTCTCGGCGCATTACGCTGAGCGGACAAGCAGCAGGCAGCCACACTTGTTTCGTTCCACGGCGAGCGAGAGAGAGAGCCGGATGAATGAATCTACGGCATTTGACGGTGCACGCGGTGTTTAGCAGGAGCGAAGACACGCCCACACCTATAAGAAAATATAAATGGGCATGGGCAGGACATGTAATGAGGAGGGACGATAACGGATGTTCATCAAGGGTTACGGACTGGATTCCAAGGGAAGGGAAGCGTAGCAGGGGGCGGCAGAAAGTTAGGTGGGCGGATGAGATTAAGAAGTTTGCAGGGACAACATGGCCACAATTAGTACAAGACCGGGGTAGTTGGAGAAGTATGTGAGAGGCCTTTGCCCTGCAGTGGGCGTAACCAGGCTGATGCTGCTGCTGATGATGATATAAGAAAATTGATTGATTCATTGACTGGTTGATTGATTGATTGATTGATTGATTGATTGTGTTGAACGCACAAAGCAACGCTGGTGCTATACGAGAGGCGCCGTACAATAGAGGTCTCCGTATTAACCTTGGTTACCTCGGGTTATTTGACGTGCGCGTAAGTCTATAATTAGTGCGCGAACGTTTTTTTTTTTTTTTGCATTTCGACTCATCGAAGTACACGGCCGCTGCGACAGGGAATCGGACTCTCGACATCGTATTCGGCAGCAGAACGCCATACAAGACGATAATTGAAGCGCACGTAGGTATATATATGCGTGGGGAAGAAGAAAGAATAGTCGGATGACAGAGCGCTCACTTAAAACTGTGTGTGTGTGTATACAAGCATTAAAATACATGTACCGCAACTGCATGGTTCGCAATGACGCGGGAGCCAGCCATAGCTCGTTTTCCTTTATTTTTTTAAGCGTCATCGAAATCACCTTTATAAATCATCTGAATGATGTGTACCCGACAGTCCCCTAAATGTCAAGGCCCACATCTATATATTGGCACTGTCAGCGCGCAATTTCCCCCAAAGCAAGGAACCAAAACAACTTCAAACAAATGCGCATAAAGGCCCAACTGGCGCGTTTTTATTTATTGGTACCAGGTCCAAAAAATAAAAACGTTCACATTCAGTAAAGGCAGTTGTCGATCGGCCAGATGACAGCACCCTTGTGCCAAAACCGGGAGGTTTCTTTTTTTTTTTTTTTTTTTTTTGAGAGGATGGAGGAGAAGCTTACTCAACGATGTAAAATATACCTACAACTTGACAGCTTACAAACGGAGCCTAAATATATGCAATGAAACGGGAAAATTAGGTAGCTTTTGCACCTTGCTACCGAGGTAAGGAACAGCAGTTTCCTGCAACGTGGCACACGTCTTCGCTGCCCAGCCTCAATGCTTTCGGGAAAAGCTTGCAGCACTTTCAGAAAGGGCGGGGGGCGAAATCCCACAGAGGACAGCTTTTACCACAAACTAGGCAAGGAAAAGAATAATAATAATAAAGAAACGCAATAATAAGGTCAGCTTCTGCCTTGACACGAGCCCTTGCGACGGAGCGTGCAATGCGCGAGTCGGTGTTTCAAGGCGAAAACAGACACGACTACGGGGAATAACCCGCCCCTGTATAATGCCTATACTACGACTATATTCACGCAGGTGAGTTTGCGCAGCGCGTTGCGACAGACCTAGGCGCGCCCGCCGCGTACGCGACAGACACGAGCGTGGACAGAGTGCGTGGCAATTCGGGTTAAGAGGATGCAGACGCGCAACACTCCTCCCGACTCGCTACACGGACCAGCACGAAGCAGCTCGGCCACCACCGCCATCATCATCATTAGGCGTGAAGAAATTCAGCCGCGTTGGCTGAGTTGGTAGAACTAGGCAGAACGAGTACAACGAAGCACACGCAGACTACATACTGCCTGGCCGGGCGGGAGAACCAGGCAGAGAGAGAGAGAGAGAGAGAGACGTCCGGCGCAGCGGTGCGGTTTCAAAATGGTTAGGCTCGCCTCCTCTTCCCGGACAGTTTTGAGGCAGACAACAGACCAAGCCCGCTTTGCGTAACTTAAACAACGAGTAGACCACGGCCTGATGAACCGGACCGCGGTTTACATGGACCCGCGGGAATTTCGGAGAAGGCAGCGTCTGCAGTTGCAGCCAGGGGTAACGTGTCCACCCAAAATTAGCCGAAGAGTTTTTTTTTTTTTACTGTATACTGTAAGATGCCTGTTTATCAATGCAGATCAAGTAATCTTTCTATTTACTGTCTCTTTATAGAGACAGCAAATGAACGTCTTTTTTAATCTGCATTAGTGAATTGCCCCTCTACAATACAACGAAAAAAAAAACGCTATTGCCGTAGAAGAGGCGGTTTGTTAAAGTCAGGAAAGGCGCGAAAACTACAGGCAGGTGGCGACGCCACTATCGAGTTCTCGCACTATAATAGCTCGTCGTGACGTCACAGATTTTCGACGGCGCCTTCCGAGTTAATTTATCAGTAAAGATAGACTACGTTACGTGTATTGCCAAACGAGCGAAAGACTGAGCTTAGCGAGTTTCAAGAACTTTCGCACGAGCGCCAAGAGCCCTAAAAATTCGAAAGAAATGTATACACATCGAAAATCCGTGACGTCAAAACGAAGTACACCGGCGCTAAGGTTTCTGTACCAAATCTAAAAAAAAAAAAAGGAAGAAAAGAAATTGGACCTTGGCTTTCTCTTCTGATAATCGACCTCTTACCGCAAAGTTAACGAAAGCACTAGTTATGGAAGGGTACGCTTTATTAGTATGCGTAGGCTGATTTACCGCTTCTCCTCGAGCTGTGTCATTTTAATAACTTCAGAGTGTGGCCCAAACTTTCTCCAGTCCTGGGAGACCCCTTGTGAGCCGCGGTTGTGCGTTAACCGATGCAAAGGCGACCTTTTCTTGCCACGGTGACATATACATTTACTTATTTATCTATTATGCCGCAGAGGACACGCAGCCGGGGCGACGCCCATTTGGATACACTATAGCATATACCTTTCGCTTTCTTTTTATTCTTATTTTTTACAACGGCACGTAGACCGCATAAAACGCCGGGAGGGGCGGCAAAGAAGGGGAAAACGAACAGCCAGGCGACGAGGGGAAAATGGGGGGAGAAGGGGAAGGGGCTTCCAGTCAGCGCCCGATATCGAGAAAACGGCGCAGCACGGTAGCCGGCTTCACACAACCAAGGGCGAGGAAGCCGTTCCTTTTGTAAGAAAGCTGGAACAATCTCATTGATTGATTGATTGATTGATTGATTGATTGATTGATTGATTGATTGATTGGTTGATGGATTGAAATAGCGGCTCGTATCGGACGGAGCGCCGGCGAGCTGGTCAGTCAACCAAAAGCATATCTTAGCACTCGAAAATATCTCGCGGACACGACACCTAATTGCTGGGAAAGTGGAAAAGGGGAGGGGACACAGGACGCGCCCCTTTTTGTGAGATACATGAACACATTTCACGTACGACGATTTTCCTTCAGACGCATCACACAAGCGGCGGAAAACTTGGCTACGGCATGCATAGACTGACAAGAAGCGCGTCATTCTTTAGATGTCGCTGACTTTATTTGGGGGGCGGGGGGGGGGGGGGGGGGGGGAGGGTCAACTTCACTGTCGCCCATTTTGCCCGCTACACGAACTGTATATAACTGTATACAGGTTTGGTAAATATAGCTCGCTCGAAGCGAGTACCATTCTACCACCCCTTTCATATCAGAATACTACCCAAAGCGGCGAAAGAGACCTTGAAAATTTGAAATTTGACGTGAAAATTTCCGTAATACTCAATCCAACACTCTTAACATCGCGTAAGGAGCCCAAATGCAACAAATTTACGGAAAATCAGGTAAAGTTGACACGTGCGATTGAAAACTCAAACCGAGAACGGCTTTTGCGAGAACGATTTTTGCCGCTTTGGCGATCAGTGGTCGCCTTCTCCTTCGAGGTTTCCACGACAGTGCACGCATTTAGCGGCGCGCCGCAGTGCTCCGGGGAGCACACCGCACCGGCGAGAGGCCCGGTCACGGCGTCAGGGCGTGGCGTGGCCCGCAGCTTGTAGGACAGGTGGAATGGGAGAGCAGCCACGTGGCTTTCCAAGAGCGAAAAATAATTTCGTCTGCCTGTGTTCCTGCTCCCTCCCCTTCCCCCTCTCTCTCCCCTCATACGAAGCACTGCGCGAGCGAAGAGACAGCCGCAATGCGGACCACAGCCGTCGCCACACCCGTACCTGTGCACTGCACGGAAATGCGGCACCAATGCTGTCTTTTGCTGCCGACTTCTCCTACCGACTTCTGCTACCGACTTCTGCTACCGACTCCTGCTACCGACTTCTGCTACCGACTTCTGCTACCGACTTCTGCTACCGACTTCTGCTACTGACTTCTGTTCACTTCTGCTGTTCACTTCTGCTGTTCACTTCTGCTGTTCACTTCTGCTGTTCACTTCTGCTGTTCACTTCTGCTGTTCACTTCTGCTGTTCACTTCTGCTGTTCACTTCTGCTGTTCACTTCTGCTGTTCACTCCTGCTGTTCACTCCTGCTGTTCACTTCTGCTGGCGATTTTTTGCCGAGTATACCTCGCACACAGCGCACACTAAGCGTATATATGACGAAATCGGACTTATACGCATGGCCAGCTGTACTACAACTGTACCCAAGTATCGTCGGTCTCACCGGCTCTGCGTTGTACGGAAAATTACGCAACCAAACAGCAAACGCCGCCCGAATGTCGTGCACTGTAACAGGAGTTTTTCAAGCGTACAGTGCCTCTACTAAAAGCGAAGCTTCCTATGCCTCCTCTGCCCGGGGTTCGGCACGTCTCCTCGCTCGATTTCTCGCCGAGAAAAAAAAGAATGGGCCGACACTGGAAGACAGTACACGCTGGGATGATTTCATTACACCGGAGACGGCGGAATTAAAAGCGGACTTACGCTCAGTACGCACGGCCTTCCGCGCGCCTTCGTGCGGAAAAGCACACCGGTCCACACATTTTGGTTTGCACTGCTATTGCCGACATAGTGCAATACCGATATCTGTGTACATGTGCAGATTTTCTTTTTTTTTTTTGCGCGTCCGCGCCATGTCGCACATACATATTGGTAATACACTATGTCGGCAATAGCAGCGCAAACCCATATGAGTGCACCTATGTGATATGTGCCGTTTTCAGCACGAAGGCGCGTGGAAGGCCGTGCGCGTTATCGCACCATATTCATGCGTCCCCAGGGCAGCGCCAAAGTGACCGGAGTAAAGTCATACCGTTCTCTCTGCATGGCCTCCGAAATCGGATGGCGCTCGCGACACCGGAGGCCACTTAGGTTTGAAATTTAGTGTTAGGAAATCAGGTGTTACGGTATTCAATGAAAGCAGTGAACAGACAGTGGATATACAGGGCCAAGAAATACCTCGGGTAACAGAATATAAATACCTTGGTATATGGATAAACGAAGGCAATAGATATATGGACACACAGGAAAAAACCATAACAGTAAAGGAGAAGAGAAGCGCAGCCATAATGAAGCACAGAGCGTTATGGGGATACAATAGGTACGAGGTCCTCCGAGGTATGTGGAAAGGTGTAATGATTCCAGGACTTAGTTTTGGAAATGCGGTTGTTTGCTTTAAATCAGGGGTACAATCAGGACTCGACGGGAACCAAAGGTCAGTGGGTCGCCTCGCATTGGGCGCTCACGGGAAGACTACAAATGAAGCTGTGCAGGGTGATATGGGCTGGACCAGTTTTGAAGTTTGGGAAGCTCGCAGTAAAATTTAGTATGAAGAACGGCTGAGGAATAGGAAAGAAAGTAAATGGGCTGGGAGAGTGTTCAGGTATCTGTACAGGAAAAACATTTATTCATAGTGGAGGAAAAGAACTAGGAAGCTTACCAGCAAGTATGCGGGCTGTAGGGTGGGCAACAGAGCAACAAAGAAGGTCAAGCGGACAGTCAGAGAAGCTGAAATAATCTCATGGGTGGCAGCAATGCAAAAGAAACCTCCCATGAGTAACTACTTAA
This sequence comes from Dermacentor andersoni, assembly GCF_023375885.2. Lineage (NCBI taxonomy): Eukaryota > Metazoa > Arthropoda > Arachnida > Ixodida > Ixodidae > Dermacentor > Dermacentor andersoni. The sequence goes on from NC_092820.1 coordinate 157,240,122, forward strand.
AATAAAAAAACGAAATCAGGAGAGAAGCTATTTATGATAACTCAAAGGGAAGCTCATTACTTTTATTAGAATGTGAAGACGTCTACCCAGCGGTCGATTTAGGCACCACTGGCCTCCTTGAAGCCCTTGGGTTCAGCGGGAGCAGTGGTAAAGCAAACATGTCCTCAATGGGCATCAGTAAGAGGCGGTTGGAGGATTGGTGGAAGAAAAGTAGTAAACGACAAAAGACGGAGACGCACAAAAGCACAGTTCGCAATAGGGGATCAGAAAATTTGGGCGTGGTAGTTCATAGTTTTTTTTTTCTTTTTTCTTTTTTTCATTGTTCAACCTAGGTAGGACATTAGGCAGTATAATAGCTAGAGCTTGGTGGCGCAACCCACCGCCCCGTTCCAAAGGGGACGCTCATAACATCCATCCATCCAGCCATGCTTCCTTGTCACTGAACCCCCCACCTGGATGCGGACATGCAAAGCGCGACGACATGCACAGACGCGCTCTGTTTCCTGGAATACATTTGTTTGGACGAGAGGCTCGTTACTTCTGATTCACTTCGCCGCCTGCTCCAGCTCGTCGCCGGCATTTCGAGAAGGGGCGGGGAGAAGGGGGGGGGGGGGGGGCAGAGGGCCAATTTTAGTCCAAGCACGCGCGGTGAGATTCGGCACGGCCTCTCGTGCGACGCCGCCGCCTATTTGGTCTCGGGAACTCGACTCGCGTGGCTTACCTGGCGGCTTCTGACGTGCCGTTGAACGGATACTGACAAAAGGGCACGCGCGCATACACACGCAAGCTATTTTTTTTCTTTGTCCCGTGCACGTAATAGAAATGCCGTAGATAAGTGCGGTACAAAACGGCGTACATTACAAGCTTTCAAGGCTGAACGGATTATGTGTCATTTTCCGAAGACGGGACCGTGACGAATCAGCGGTGAGAATCGGAGGTTATTTGCGGGTTCGCTTTTCGACCGTCATTCGGACGGAGAGCGAAGTGCGCAACTTGTCGCGTACCGAGATTCCACGTCAGCATGTCGGAGAACCCGCGCGTCTAAATTGGCCCGCGGAAACACAGCCCCCGCTACACCATCAGCCGCCATACAGCCCAAGTGGGTTATACGACGTCGCGCTGAAGAGCTCGAGGGTTCGATCCCGGCCGCGGCGGGCGCCTCTCGACGGCTTCAAAGGCGCTACGTATAGGACAGAGGTGCCATCTTTCAAAGATGGAGATCACCGCCCGCCATGGGCCGCGCCCAACCGTTCCTCCGGTTCTATTAATGCCCCAGGCATGTACACGCTCGGCAGCGCGCGGCATTAATAATGACTCGACTGTATATCGATTGCAGCGACGTACACACACACGCGCGCGCGCGCTGTGGCGGGAGCCGCGGGAACTCATGCCGGACCGGCACAACACGCGACGTGACGCGGCCACTTTCGCGTGACGTCGGCGGGGACCTGTTGACGCGCGACGAGGGAGAGACGCACGCGAAGGCCACCCCACCGGCCGCAGGGCGTGCAATCGGGGGCCCGCGACTCGAGGAAAGACGGACGTCGACGAGCACCCTTGCGACACCGCGGAGGGACGGACGGACCTCTTTCCTTCCCCGCCGAGAGCGATGCGTAACAACGCGCCGCCGGCGTGATGGCGGTGGACACGGACGCTGCGAGAAACCGCGGAAGAAGAGCACGCGCTCCTGCGGATAGCTCGCGTGCGGCCTTGAGGCGCGGCAACCAGCGTACGTCCAATGCATGGCGTCTCTGTCTCTCTCTCTCTCTCTCTCTCTCTCTCAACCCCTGCCCCCTCCGACAGCCGTGCGCCTTCCAAGCTAGAAGACGAGAGCGGTGGAACCGGACAACGCGAGGTCCGCCTTGCCAGGACCCATGCATTTCCAGCCACGCTGTTTGCGATAACTCCCCATGGATTAGTTTCCACCCTTCACACCCTTCTTTCGCGGTGGCCGCATTTCGATAGGGGCGAAATGCAAAAAAAAAAAAAAAAAGGGGGGGGGGGGCGCCATCGGATGCACGCTACAGAACTCCAGGTGGTCAAAATTAACCCGAAGTTCCTTCCTCACTACGGCGTGCTTCATAATCATAACGTGGGTTTGGCACGTAATACACCAGAATTTTATTGACACCCTTCTTTTGTTTCTTGCTGAATTCGTTCACATCAAGCAAGTTGATTGCCGAAGTTAACGCCTCAAAGAATATCAGAAATTGCAGCTTATCCGTCTTAAAAGAGTGTTTACAAGTTTCGGGGCGTATCTCGTCCCCAAATGATTATCATCATCTGTCTCCTTTCGTTTCCTTTCTTGAAAACGAAAGCCACTGGCTATTTTTCCGTCAAGAATTTGCTATGTCACGCTGATAACGTACATGCCGTGAGATGCGTGTACGTTATGCATTTCTCCGCGAAGTTCGGGAATTAACACCTCGAAACTGGCGTCATCCTGAGAATTCGTTCCAAGGGGATCCGCCTTGCGAACTCCACGGCTAGAATTTGTAAATTGCAATATGGGCCATAGGGGTAATTAGTTAAACTTTCAATCTGCGATTTTTGTGTTAATTAGTCGTTTATGCATGTGAAATTTTTGCGCAAGTAATGTCCGCCTCGTCGAGTAGAGCAGCTCACGGACTAGAATTGCGCTATCTGCCACAGACAACCTTTGAAAATTCTTCGAAAGTCTTCGCTGAAACACTTGTATATACGCGAGCCGCAAGGTGGACGGGTTAGCGATGTGCCCTTCGCTCCGATCGTAGGGCAGGCCGGAGCGCTGACACCAGAGGCGCAACGCCAAATGTGTCGGCAAACGGCTTTTTAAATGGAGTTCAACAGCCGACTGGAGATGGCAAAGAAAAAAAAAAAAAAAAAAAAAAACGGTCGTTTAGCGATCGAGCGCAAGGCACCTACTGCGCAGCACAATGGTAGCTCCGGTCGCCGATCGAGGGACAAGCGTAGCCGACGAAGAAGGATGGAAAGGAAGGGGGCGCCGTGGGGGGGAGGGCGAGGAGTCGCACTTGTGACGTAAGCCGAGCGTCAGCGCTTGCTCCGCCGCTGCTGGAGTTTCCTTCGCGGCCTTGCTTGAAAAAAAAAAAAATGAAAACAACTGAAGCCTTCGAGGGGGGGGGGGGTCGTGCGGCGCGACCTGCTGCGTCCCTCCACGAACTTGCGACAGCCCAATTGACGACGTCATCATGACAGCGAGCATCCCACTGCGATTATACATCTAGAGGGTGCGCCAATATTCGAACGTTCCGAATAACGAATTCGATTCGTTAGAACTTTCCGACAGCGACTGAGGAGATTCAAGAGCGCGTTCCACAGCGATCATTTCGATAGGGTGTGCGAATATTCGAAACTTTCGAATAACTAATTCGATTTCGGTCTTCGAATTGAATAGCCGTAAATATGATTACTTATCGAACAGCATTCGAATATCTTCGGAACGCCAGCTGCGCGTAATCAAACAAATGCAAGGAGAGAAAGTACAAGACATTTAATTTTCCCCGGGGGTACAACGCACTAGAACCGGCTTAGTGGAGCACTGGGAGACTGACTTTACTGGCTATAACGCTATCATTCGCACCCCCTAAAGGGAGAGTTCTGTGCAACTGCTTTTTTGCTATACAGTGCTCCATTCGTGCTTTTAATAAACAACGCTTAACGATGAGCAATGTAAGGATCGAAAATTGCTAATGTTACAAATTACTAGGTTGCGAGCACTGTTTTATGTCAAAATTGCGAGAACGGATGTTCATTATTAGGTTAAAGCTACGCGAAAAGTATTGGATATTTGGATTCGATTCGCTTCTGGCACTATTCGAGTATTAATTTTATTCGCCCTCATTATTTACCATTCGCACGTCGCTAATTATTTCCTCTCTATCAATCGACAGGCTAGTAACTACTTCAGTCGCGGTGTAGATACTTGCGTACGCGACCGGTTTTTACCGGTTCTGCCCCCTGGTGGTAGGGAAATAAGCCACAAACACTGCGGACGTTTAGCTGCGGGTAAAACCGTGTATACTCAATGCGGCTCTGTTCTCTCCTCAGTGTGCTAAGTATATATTGCTACAGACGACCACCTTGGCGAAGACGCAACATTGTCTGACGGGGTGTTCTCATTTCTTGTTACGCTCGCGGTCAATAATTAGAGAGCTTTAGAAAAAAAAAGAAAAGACCCGCACCCCGGCCTGCGAATGTCACACATTTCTTCCTCGTCATCATCGACCAATTTCTACGTCCACTGCAGGACGAAAGACTCTCCCAGCGATTTCCAATTACCCCCGCCTCAAGCTACAGCCGATTGCAACTTGCGCTTGCAAATTCCTTATTTCATCATCCCGCCAAGTTTCCTGCCGTCCTCGACTGCGCTTCCCTTCACTTGGCACCCATTGTGCAACTCTAATGGTCCTACGGCTATATATACGCATTACATGATATGCCCAGCTCTCTCTCTCTCTTAATGTCCACTAAAACATATATCGCCGTTTGCTCTCTGATTCACACCGCTCTCTTCCTGTCTCTTAACGTTACGCCTAAAATTTTTCGTTGCATCCCTCCTTGCGCGGTCCTTGTTCTCGAGAGCTTCCTCGGTAACCTCCAAGTATACGCCCCATGTTTTAGCACCGGTAGAATGCAATGATTGTACGCTTTTTCTTTTTGACGAGTGTGGTAAGCTTCCAGACAGTATTTGCTAATGTCTGTCGTAAGTATTACTTGCGCGCTCAAGTTGTATTACGAACGTTAACTTTTCTAATCCAACGACCGCGACCTAGGAAACGACGCCCACTTCTTATCGTCACCGTCGTGGCGGTTAAATTATCGCAGCCGCGACAATGCGCCATACAGAAACACTCTTTGTATAAAACTATGCCAAACGCCGATTGCGCAGGCACCGCGCCTGTTGACTACAGAAAGGACTGCAGAGAGTGAGAGAGAGAGAGAGAGAGAGAGAGAGAGAGAGAGAGAGAGAGAGATCCAGCATTCAACCGACGAGCACCGCGCTAAAGCTGTGCGCGGGCACAAAGCCAGCAAGAAAGCAGGTAGACCTGCCCGACCGGTACGAGACACGGGTCTGTTCGGCTCAGTGCGGAGCGCAACGTGTTCCAGTTCCCCTACACACCGTGCAAGTTCGGAGTGCTATACTCCTTATAAAAGGGACACCATATAGAGAAACACTAAATCAGTTGAAAACGACGAAGTATACTGTTTCAAAAGCCTACTTCCGTTAATTCCGCAGTAACAGGCTCATTATTAGAAGAGAAAACAAAGATTAAAGTTCGGTTTTCTTCTTGTTTCTCCTTTTCTTTTCAGTTTGGTGCCGATACCCCTGCGCCAGTACGTCAACGTGACGTCACGGTGTTGAAAGAGGCTTTTCGAATTCGGGCCGTATACAGATGCTCAGTCAAAGTTCTAAAAAAAAACTTGGTCAAGTTCAATCTTCGGCTCCTCGAGAGTACAATGTAGTCCATCTTAACCAACAACAAGTTAACTAGACCCGAACACAGACTTTCCTACAATGATTACTAGAGGGAACTCAGGCGCTGTGATCTTTCAGTAACCATGGGAATGGTGGTTTTTGTAGTAGATGGATTTGTCTTATCTTCGTGCTTGGGGGTACGTGCGTTCTTGTGGCTTCGGTTACTACGTTTTATCTGGGCCTAAATTGGCCTAAATTTCAAAGTAATTGAATTTTTCTTAATGCAGAAGGTAATGAGACTCTACAAGCACGCATAACCGCTGCTAATTTCAGTGGTTCCACGCGTGTCCACGCATCCGTGGCGTATAATGGTTTCGATATCGGGCTTCTGCGCTAGATAGCCCCGTGTTCGAACCCTGCCGTCGGACAATTTTAATAATGGTTATGTACTTATTTATAACGCAGTGCTTCTTTCTTAACAAAACGTCATTTTATGCATTCAAGCGCAAAAATAACTCGAACGCCAATGCATTTCTCCGCAAAGTTCGGGAACTAACATCTCGAAAACTGTGTCATCCGGAGAATGCGTTTCAAGTGGATCCGCCTTGCGATCTCCTCGGCTAGAATTTGCAAATCGCAATATGGGCCCATAATGTAATTAGTTAAAAAGTTAAGTAGCGAATTTTCGTCTATTAGTCGACACCATGCATTTCAATTTTTTTTTTTTTTCCGCAAGTAATGTCCGCGTACTCGAGTAGACCAACTCGTGAACTAGAATTGTGCTGTCTACCACAGGCAAACTTGTAACATTTTTTTTTTTTTAGTGTTGGCCGAAACACCCGGTATGTGGTCACGTGATCACGGGTGCGCGCGGTTACTGATCTCCGCGGTGTCTTGTCTTGGAGAAAACAGCGGGTATTCTTCGAACTCTTGTCATCCCGGTTAAACATCGACTGCTTCATTGTACGCGAAACACATGCCTGGAATGATATATTAGGTCATTTGTAAACGGTACGTTGCCATCACGTCGCGGGTACCGTCACCTCGTCAAGCTACTGAATGTAGTTTTATTTATTTATCTTTTTTGGGGGGAGGCGGCTGCTCCTCTTTTTTAGGGTAAAAGAAAATGAATATGGATTCAGTCAAGCGTCCTTATTCGATTATTCGATCCTACTCGCTCGTCCTGCTCGCAACTTAATGGGACAGGCGGGAAATATTCGCGCTCGACTTTCGAGACTGTATACAGGCGAAGCGGTGAAAACAAAACCACAGAAAGACAAGAAAGTAAAACCGCGGTGTAAAAAAAAAAAGAAAAAAGACAGAAAACTGGGAGTTACAGAACGGAAGTTTCCGTCAGCTGCACAATCGTTGTTACAGGAATCGCCTCCCTTTCTCCTACTCAAGTAAAACAGAAGGCTGTTCGGCAGTCAGCAGGCTTTGGCGACAGATTCATGATTTTACCGTACAGTGGCTGCAGTGAAGCGGAAACGTGTATGAAAGCTCGAACTCGTGGATGCCACGGATGAGGAGGGCAACGACCACATGTGGCGTGTCAACGATCTCAATCCCGCGATGGAAGGAGCTGCCTTAATCACGAATCGCTGCTGCCATGCGGCTTTGTACGCGACAGAAGCATCGCTCGCTCTGGACGTCGACACTTGACGTCACGCGCACGGAACGCGGAAATCCTCGAAACCTGTGGCATTCGAACCCTCCTTGCTTTTGGGAGGTGTGTGTACGCCCTCAACGTGGCGATACCACACGGCGCATTTGTTTAAGCGAGTACATCAAGCATGCATGGCAACCTCGAGGTCAATTGCTTGCGCCGCGCTAACTAACGTTGTGGCATTTGAACCCTTGCTTTTGGGAGGTATGTGTACGTTCTCAACGTGGCGATACCACATAGCGCATTTATTTAAGCGAGTACATCAAGCATGCATGGCAACCTCGAGGTCAATTGCTTGCGCCGCGCTAACTAACGTCTTGGCCCACTGGTAACCAGAAGCGCGTCGAAACCGAAACTAGTATAAGATATTATAGTAAATTAACTATGGATACATTACGCTTGCCAGTATATTTTTCTACGGCATCGAAGTCCGGGACGTTCATATATAACGCAAAAAGAAAAGAATCGAAAATGTAGAGCCACTGTATAGGCGAAGATGTGAGGTTTCCTTTGCAGGCTCGACCCACCAGCGCATACGTTACAGGCGTTACGTTTTGTGTCTTCTTTCTTCTTTTCGCCTCAGTGCTCCCTTCAGTTGATAGTCGGCGTTCGTGTTGTCCCCTTCTCTGCTCTTGTGTCCTGTCTGCACGCCTCACCTCTCTCTTTTGCATAATGAATCCTTACCAACTCACAACCAGCTCAGCTTTCTGTCGTTCTAACCCGTTACAGTTGCATTGCATCACGGCGGCCACGCGAACTGAGCCGGGAAATGCGCAGCGAAAACAGGATTGGCGAAACTTCGGCGACGCATTTCGAACACACGAACCAGTTTGAACTGGCTGCTGATGCGTACAGTCGTCATCAAATTTGAAAGAAAACCTCGATGTTTGCGTGCGTGCGTGTGTGTGTGCGTGTGGCATTTTAAGGAGAATTCGTAACGCATGGGCTCAATTCTGGGAACTTGATACATAACAATAGGTTTTCCTGTTGAACTTTTAGTATCAAACACTTTTACGAAGCGCATGCGTGTTTAGCCCCTAGGGGCACCTGAAAAAAAAAAAAAAGGTCAGGTGTTCCCTTTTATACTGATGACGACTCTGTAAGGTGGGGAAAAAAAAAGCACTTCTACAGAGAGAGAGAGAGAGAGAGAGAGAGAGAGAAACGCGTTCCGCACCTACAGCGTTGCCATAGCGGCCGTGTACACGGGTCAAAGAAATGCAGACAGCCACGAGACCGCGCCGTTGGGGCTTCGCGGAGAACGTCGGCCTTAATTCGGCCACCTGTGCGTATACGTACGTGCGCGCGGGGAAACGACCGCGTATACGTAGTACAAGCTCCGTCTCGCGTCACCCAACGGTGAGCCGCGCTGGACGCATCGGTACACAACGGCGGCTTATTCCTTCGCGTGAAAGACGAATACAGCCACGAAGACAACTCGGGCCACGCCCATCCCTTCGACGCACGCAGGGATCAATAAATGCACGCCGTGCTTAATAATAAAGCGAAAATAAAAGGAAATGAAATAAAAGAATGAGACTGATTAAGCATTCTTTGAAGAAAAGAAAACCTGTCTTCGTTAATTTCGCGATGATAAGTTGTTAGAAGAGAAAACTTGGCTTTAATACAATGTGTACAATCTCTCTCTTCCTATAACAAACTAATTTGGCCCGAGGAGATCGACGACGCCAAAATCTGTGACGTCACAGCGACTTCCTAGGTGTGCCCGCCAACAGTCCTTTTTTGCGTTACTAATACCGGTGAAAAAAAAAAAAATCTTGCTTGTAAACCACGCGCAAACGCATTTGCACCTCACCCCTCTTTTTTTTTCTCCCCTTCTTTCTTTCTTAGTGGCTGGTTGAGAATAACGTGAAGTGTTTTACTTCGGCTGAAGCGAAAGCACTTTCTCCCCCCTGGCTGATAGCAACCGCTGCTGCGACACAGGAGGGAGGGGGGGGGTGGCGCATCACAATGGGCAGAGATTTTTCGCACCCCTTTTCGCACCCCTCTTTCGTACGCGGAGGCGCCAGAGTTTGCACTGATAAGGGGGTCATATATACGCACGCTGCGAGACACCGGCACAACGAGCAGCATATCCGGTGAATTTTGGCCCCCGCCCAACGCACGCGCGGGTGGCAGTGACGGCTGTCGTCGTATCAGTGCAACGTGAATTCGAAATGACGGCCGTCCCGCGATATCGTCCGACCGACGCGGCCATTATTCCATTTCCCTCCTGCTAACCGCCGCTAAGCTGACGGGCCAGAGGTCGGAGTTCGAGCACGCAAAAAAGAAAGAAGAAGACTGAATTAACAGCCCACAGAATCGTGCACGTCGCGATACACTTCATCAGAAGCATACAAGCAATCATCGAAATATTGATATTTAAAAATGCCTCGCAAACATCTCGAAACAGACTTGTTCGCATTCGACACGTGCGGTAGGTTGAATAATATGTGTAAGGTGTCATAAGTAAAAAAAATATATAATTATAATAACGAGTTGCAAGATAAGACGTCTGGGTGTTTGCTCTGGGTTGTCGGTATGTGTCATTACGCAGCGCATTCGCTTGTTCTTTTTTTTTCCACAAGGCTTTCCAAGCATGCTATACAAATGAAACAGCCGATGTCTTCATATCTGACCTTATCGAAGAGTTCTCGCACGGGGGGTATATACACATTCTGTAAAGCCTGCACAACTTCCCGAATTAAGTATTTGAAGATTCTTAATCCGTTATGAGCAGCTGTATACGTTTCTTCTTTCTCGCGATTCTGAAGGCGCAGTAAATACCAACTAGCCCGTACTCAAACCTTGCTGCAGTAAATGCGGTCAGACTATAAACTTTCGATGGACAGAATTAAGTGACACCTGAAGGGGATATATAAAGACTCAGAGGCGCTATACATGCATTGCTATGATACAATACACTCGTGCAGATGCTACGTACGTGCCATCCACATACCGCCCGTATTTCTATAGCGCTTCCGACGTTCCCGGATCTGTTGATGCGTGCAACGCTTCTGACATGGCACCGGAACCTGTGCACACTGCCGATTCTTCGGGCGATAAGCGCGCAAATGTTGTCGCAAAATAACGAATGCGCTGCGCTGTATATGCAGCTGTCACCCCGTGAAGGTCTTCATTCAGCTGCCGCTGACTGCGTCATCCGACGTTAGCGAAGCAAACGCAGAGGACTGCAGCTGAATGCAGCACGTCGACATGTAGGGAAAAACTACCGAAATTACCAAATAGTCACCGCTGAAACAACTTCGCTCAACCGTAACATTTCGCGCGCAACGTCGTCGTTTTCACTCCCCCCCCCCCTTCCCTAGCAGCAGCAGCAGTTCAATCACGTACATTTACATAACTGCGAGCGCGGGGTTCGGTAAATCCTCCCGAAGTATCCTTACGACGGAACCCTATTATACAGGTACCGCGCACGGTAACGCTAACGCCACAATGGGATGGGTAGAAGCACTCGGCCCGCAAGACAATTTCGCCTCCTCCCTCTTCACGCTTGAAGGGAGCAGCTCAATAGCCTAGTGACGACGGGAGGGAGGCCGTTTACGCAACGATTCTCCTTCTCTCTCTCTCCAAACTCAATGCCGCCGAGCTACACAACGCGCACAATCGAAGCCCAAGAAAAACAAAAGATGCACGCGAACCGAAAGAAGAAACCCCTTTAATGAGAAGGCGAGCTTCACCGCTCTCCCGAAGAGCGAAGTTCGGTTCCAAAACAACGCAAGGAAAACGGAGCTCTACAATTCGATTAGCTAAAAAAATGCAGCGTTCGTTGGAGCACGCACGAACGGGCAGCAATCGCGAGACACGCGCGTAAATTGTGCACGCGGCGAGTAATTAGGGAGAAAGCAGGCGCGAGTTGCGAAAAGCTCGACCTCGCCACCGCACCCACAGCTCTCGCCACTGGCCTTCAGTTATAGCGGCACGGACACACACCGCACGCCTGTCATATCTCGGTCAATTTGGACGCGAGACGAGCGGCAGACGAAAGGATGTGGCGCGAGGTTATCTCCTCGGGAACTCACCAGTCTGTGCGTAGTCCGGAGGAAGAACCGCCGGTTATCTGGTCGCCAGCCGCCTGGTGATCACCCCCTCCCGTCTCTTTATCGAGGCCCCCGTTCGTCGTGCAGAAGTCGCCGATTAGAGAGAAGCCGACGGGCAGCCGTCGTTCGTCGCCGAGTCGACGTAGGAAACAGTTTTATAAGCGTTATCCAATCGGGTCCAACCGCCGGCGCCTTCTCGAAGAAGCAGCAGCAGCAGCAGCAGAACAAGCAAGCGGTGCGGCAGCACTACTTTGGTCACCGCCGACCACCGCTGGGGACGCTATTTCCAGCGCGGGGACCGAAATAACCGCCGCCGGCAGCAGCAGGGGCACATCGTCGCCGCCGCACCACCATGGCACACATACAACAAACGGCGGCACAGTTGTCGTCGGCACTTCTCTGCTCACGCGTCCAAATGTCGACTCCGCCGCCAGATACCGCCAGGTCAAACTATAAATCAAGCCACGCCGGGCTGCACTGCACAGTGTCGCAGGTCTCAGAGGGGGGGTGCACTGCGATGCGGTGTCTCTCGGACCGCACCGGCTCGCAAAGCCGGCGAAAAAACAACGCGACGACGACTCGCGCAAGGTGGGGGGCTTTCCTACGTGGCACCACGCGACCGGTAATCGAGGCTAGCAGAGCGGGAAAGCCAAAGGAAACAAAATAAAGAAAAGGAGAGGGGAGAGGTACAGTTTTCCGGGTACCGGCCCGCTGGCGACGACGACACCAACCACTGCCTCCGGGAACAGCAGACGACGGCGGCAAGCGTTGATACGGCCGCGAGCAGACGATCGGGCGCTAGAGCGAGTCAACAAAAAAAACCAAAGCGTAGCAGAAGCAGGGAGAAAGTGGCCGGCACTCCACGCCTACCCGAGGCGGAGATAACTGGTCGACGCGTCTCTCTCGCGAGTTGTCTGCGCGCGCGCGCGCGCCGAACGAAGAAAGCAAGCGTGTGACGAGCACGTGGTCGGCGCCCCTGTACCACCACCGTTGAACGCCTGCCGCCTTTCTACCGGCTGCGCGCTCCTCGGCCCTGATCGTCGCCGCTGACGTCGGAGAGCGCGTCGTAGACGGCGTTTGCTACCGCCGCGCCCGAGGTAACACACAAGAAAAAGAAAGCGACAGGCCGAAGGGGCCGCTCGGCAGAAAGGCGCGGAGCGAGCGGAACTGCCCGCCAGCGACGCAGCCGCGATTTGCTGTCGCTGAGCTACACCCTACCGCGCCCCGCTGCTGCTGCATCCTCCATCGTCGGCACAGGCTTGTCACCACCGCCCTTGCACTCTAGCCTCTCTCCCCCCCTTCCCCCACTGTATGAAACTACGCTTGCCGCAGGGCCTCCGAGACCGGCACCAGTAGCAGACGACAATGCGCCGAGCCGAGCGCGCAGTAGCAGACGACGCGCATTCGTGAATCAGACCGTTTAGGTCGGTTTCAGCAACCGCCTTGCCACACATACCGAGCCTGTGGCATGCGTGCACGCAAAGCAAGCACGTGCATGGCTGTCGCATGGCCGTAGCGGTGGCCACTGCGGCAACGCATTAAGTGCAGCATGTTAAGCCCTACGCTGCTATTCGTATCTACTTCCAGTGAGCGAGTGTGTAACTCAAGCTCCGACTTTCCTAACAACCGTTCCATTGAAACGAACACAACATTGTGAATCCTAAAACTTAACGCCTGCAGGAAGCGCTGATTTGGTTTAGGGTATCACCACAACCTGTTACGAAATGACGTCGAAACGTACGAACACGCACAAGTGCAATTTGGCTCAAGGCGTGAAGAAGTCACATAAACAGGGTGTCCCACGTAACTTTCCGAACGCACGCTTGAGAGCAGCACGATACTACTGCGCAAACGCTCAGTCACGTGGATTTTTTTTTTTTCATATTTCGCGGGCTTTCTCTGCAACACGGAAAAAAGCACTACGTGAGACGTGTCGTAAAGAACTCGATCGGTGGTTTCTGAAGGTGCTCTACAAATCTGCGTATCATACTTCGGGTCCTCAGCAAATAATTAAAAAAGATGGGTAATTAAACTTAATTAATTAGTGAGTTATGGGGAAAACAAAAAAAAAATAGTTACCATAGGTTATTGCGAATAGCATGCGTTCGGTTCAATTCGCTTCCGACGCGCGTTCCATTTTTAAATTCTTGGCTCAAGTTATGTGGGACACCCTGTATAGCACTATATACGCAGCAGCACTCATGCATGTATCCAGTTGCGGAAAACAATGGCAGCGGCAAGCGAGCAGCTTACGTTGGAGAGCAACAGCCTAAACACGAGGTCGCGGGTTCTAACCCAGCCGAAGCGGCGGAATGTAGAAAAGCGCTCCGGGGCCCCGCAATTTCGCGCCCCTCATAGCAAAGTCTGCCGCTTCTGAACGTTAAACGTCGCAGTCCAATTTCCAACAAAAGGTACCCGTGTCAGGTTAATTCCTTACACCCACAAATTTTGCCACAATGTTAAAAAGGGTCGCATCGAAGCATGAAACTGTCTTTCTAGCGCCATAGATGCAGACATTCAAAAATATGTGCCACGGCAAAGGAATACGAAAAGGGTTCTTCTCAATGTAGTATACAAAGAAGCGTAAAACAAAATTCACCGAGTGCAAGTCAACACGGTTTTCCCTGACCTGTCGCCAGTATTTCGCAAGAATCGGAAGGTGCTTCACTGAAAGAACACAACCGTATAAAGTGAGCAAGAATGCAGGCGGGTTCTTTGGCAGAACAGAAGAAATTGCAAGCGGTGCAGATTGTGCAAACCGATTTTCTTTTGCAGAACAAGGTTCTTTAACAAAGCACAAAGACAAGAAAGGAGCGTGAAAAAGTTGACGCGTTTTTCTTTTTTATCGATAAAGGCGTGGATAGCTGCGTCAGCGGAAATTTCCATTTTACTTACTGAAGCTGAAAGTGAGTTTTAAGGCGCACGGTTGGCCTCCTTTAGGCCCATTTTCTTTTGACTTCAATTCTCTCGCGTTTACGGTCGTCATTCCTGCACCAGAGCGTAGTCGTTATATTTGATTGCAAGCGCCGGTTATCGCTTCATTCGCGAAATCGCGGGGTCTTATAAGTAGTACTTTTCTCAGTGTGGTGTTCATTCATTTAATTATTATATTAGCTTTCTACCCCCCCCCCCCCCCCCCCCCACCCCTCGGATCACTCTGCGGCAACTTTGCTAAAGAGGTACCATTTAAACAGATTAGCAAACCTTTATGACCATCGCCTATCTAACGTTTCAAAATAAATCGAACTGTACGGAACCGACAAATTAGCAGTTGTTAAATTTGCACCAAAAGTAAATCCGCTAATAATGCCACAAGGCGTTGCGAACAGAGAAATGCGCCACTACGTGGAATAAGATATGCTGATAAAATGTTGCGCAGCATTAACTTTGGAATCCTCAATATAATTAAAACTCCACGATCGCGACTTAGATTTACCTCACACCTCTAAGAAACACAAAATTACGATTATTTCTGCAACATTGTTGTAATGTAAGCGAGCGAAATTCGGAGGTGATTTGTGAAGGAGCGGCGAGCCCAAATCGGTGGGCTCAGAACAACAACCTAACTCGCTCAAGACACGCATTCTAACCGAATGAGTGGTAACACATCTACTACGTACATCCGGGAGTATAGAAAGATGGCCACGCTCTTCGCGCATTGCGCCCGCCGAACGCAGCGCGCATGCGCGAGAAGAGGCACCTGCATATACCGCAACAGAAAGCCAGTGTGTACAGCCGGCGCTAAACTTAGACGGAACACTGAATTAGTGCCCGGAGCCAATTTTGCAACCACATTTCATCACCAGTTTGGATAACATTTTTTAGCGTCAGCGGACGGAACAGAAGTGATACTTAGACAACACAGTGGGCTAATTTCAACAACTTATCCCCCCCCCCCAGAAAAATAACACCTTTATACACCATGCACAGTAGAGCGCCATATGTCAAACAATACGTCAAACAGAGCTTTACAAAAAAAAAAAAAAAAAGGCCCTTTCTTTATCCAGCAAGTCGATAGACAAAGTGCTTGCACAGCTTTGAACGCTTCGATTGATAAAGGATGTCGCTCAATAAGTTCGCGCATATCTCCGTACCTGGCCGGAACCACACAATCACCAAACAAAAAAGAGGGCAGCCGCATTCATGACAGCGAACAGACGGATGACCGTCACGGCAATTCTTCCCATTTAAACGATATGCTCTCTTGAGCGGTCACTGGCACACTGTCCTAGTGTCCTCGTCCGCTGACACCAAAAGTGTTTTCCAATGTTAGAGTACCATTATGCTCAACGTAGAGCAGCGCTATATACAGTTAATCACCTGTGTTACGTGTCGGGTATCCATATGTCCCCTATTGAAGGCCCCTCATCTATAGCTTGCTGCAGCTGTGATCGGCACTCGCGCTTTATTTTTATACAAGAAACACAAAGGGTTATTTTAATTCAAATTTGAAGAGCCAGAAGGTGCACAGTCTCAGCAATTGAAACGCGATAACGGGACCGCATGGCAGCCATGAAATTTATTTGCGCCAATCGCAGAGCGCCGTGTTTTCGCTGGGCGACTAATATGCAATTCTATATATATGCAATGCTTCACAAAAAGCTCTCAGCCTTCAGTGTATTCCAAAAATGGATCGGCGTCCCCAGTGGCCCGCAGGTGGAGCAAGAAAGTGCCGTTTGATTCACTGAGCACTCCACATGCTTTGGGACCTCCATGCAGTTACGCAAGCACGAAGAACTGTTGACCGCACAATGCTCGACGTGGTGAAAAGGGACCTTCTTCCACACGAATCTGCACACACCAAACTGACCAAAAGCGACATGCGTGGCGTTGCCTGCTTTTAAGTCGAGCAGTCGAGAATTCGTGTTTCCACAGAATAAGAGAGGACAGCTCACGTGCACAAGTTATCCGGTTAAAGGCAACGGGTACATATATATGCCCTGCACAGCAGATAGTCTCGATTGCAGAGAAGGTCTTGACAACCGCAGTCAAATGCAAAGCCGCAGACGTAATAACAGAAAAAAAAAATGAAATGAAACGCAAATAAATAGCGGCCGGCTCCTTTTTTCATACACACGCAGTATTACCGCAGCCTAAAGAAAATGGCCGATAATAAGCACGGCGTCCCCATGTTGTTTTCTCGGCTCCAAACAGACTAAGACGTCTGAACTACCTGAACAGAAAAGTGAGCAAATAAATGCGAAACACATGGAAGCGAGCCTCACCGCCGTGACGTACACGTTCGACATGCTTCAATGTTCACGGACTGTACTTAAAAAGAATGTTGCATAAAGATACCGCTATCATGCAAAAGATGCTACGTCGGACAGATAGGATGCTGCAGGTGCTGTGAACCACAGGCAAAGCGAACACAGGCACACATGCGGCCTCAGCACGCTGCGTCAGGTGCAAACGTAAGCCTTTACCTTGGCTGACACCTCAATTCTGCGAAGATAGGGGATAAAAAGTAGATAAGTATTAGGCGGATGCGCTATCTATATAGAAGCGAAGGTGAGCACGTCAGCGCGCCTCCTGTCAGCTTGACAAGGAACGAAGAGGAATTCCTAAGCGGCAATTGAAGACAACGGGCCAACTCCTTACGACTGGGACAACTCCTTACGACTGCTAGCTTTCTTCGTGCCGTGGGTTTCCAATAAACGCCAGTTGCTGGTTTGCGCTTCTCTCGTCTATAGAGTCTTGTTGCTTCGTGCTGGTTTCCCGTTCCTTGTGCCCTTACGGTAGCGTAAAAATCACGGAACTTCACCAACTAACCCCTCTTTTTTAAGGGATCAGATGTCAGTCAGTAACTTGAAAACACGATGTACAGTATCCGCCGATCCCTGTAAAATGTGACCATCGACGCTTCCATGCATGATCACTTCAGTTGCATTCTGCGCCGTCTTTCTCCGCGACCAAACGTTGCGCTTCTTCTTCCCGTTTCGGGAGCAGCACATCCCCTGACGCGTCATCCACGTGGCAGCACAGAGGGGGCCGATCCCGAAAGGAACGCGCCATGCTATATGCCATGCACTATGACGACAACCGACTTTCCCGCTCATAAGTGAAGCCACTATCACCGCTACAGCTCTCCGCAGGGCATACAGTGTTGGTTGTTGACTTAAATAGTAAGACAAATAATAAAGGAAAAGGAAGGGAAGTTGCTATGCCGACCGCAGGAACTGTCTAGCGCAGACAACTTGAACCACAGTCAGCAGTGGATAAGGGAGTGGGGACGGGGGGAAAGGACAGGCATATAGGACGAGGGTAAAGGAGAATTATTTACATATGCACAATAGATGACATGCATTGACGCCATTTCTGTTGCCATGCTGGTGCAGCGGTACGGGGATAAGCTTGGTCCGTGACGTCACGTGAAAGCTATTAATAAGGTGGCTTGCACTTATACGTCACCGTAGGCGTCATACTGATGCACCGACGCGATAGTAAGCTGGGTCCGTGATGTCACGTGAAAGCTATCAAATAGCGACTAGGTAAAAAAAAAATATTCATAGTTGGCTTGTGAGTAAACCTCCGTCTTAAATGAAATACCGGCGTGAAAATTTTACAAGTTCTCTCTCTTTCTTTATCTTTTTTTTTTTTTTTTTTCAGATGAACGGCCTGGCACCCGTTCCGGCCCGCTCGGCCTTCTGATATATATGCTGCCACTCGTCGCGGGCGGCCCAATGCCGCAGCATAAAAAACGGCCGAGCGAGCTCGAGCGAGTGCCAGAACGTCGCGATCTTGCTCTCCCACGTGACCCCCTTCTCTACGTCACGACACGCGGGCCTCCAGGGAAAGGAAACCGAAACTGGCTCGTAGTAAATCTATTTTACATAGCGAAGTATTTAAGACGCTCCAGGGCTGCTTATTGCCCTGCCCAGAATTTTGAACGCACGCACACGCGCACGCACATACAAGGGACCACAAAACTTGGACGGAACACCTAATTAGCACTACGAGGGAACTTACATTCACTTTTAAGCGTCAGTGTTACGCGTCGTGTATCCAGGTGTCGAAGAAAGTCACCACGTGAAGGCTCTCATATCTTGCCACAGATCTATAGATAGCTTTATATTAGCGTACCTATGCGTTGTGCGATGCAAACCACGGGGCGTACGAAAAAAAGAAAAGAAAGAAAAAAGCGCCACGGTACTACAAAGGCGTTCGGGCCCTTACGTTATACGACAAGTGCCTCGAGTACGCTATTTCTAGAACTCCACCTGTTTTTATACGTGTTCGCCGTAAGTTTCAACGGTTTTTAAGTAAGTCGGGCACGCAGATACTTAGACACGAGGGTAATAGGAAACGACTTGAAACCCGGTTGCCTCTGAGCTGCCTTAAGGCACCTCAAGGGGAACGGAGGTTAATGAGCCCTGCCAACGCCATTTAGCGCATTGACGGCGACCGGGATTACACCGGCGACGAGTCGACGTACGCCGACACTTTTGACAACGTGGTGGACGGAAGCCGGCGGCGTGCTCACTGGCGCATGCAACGATCCCGCGACTCCGTTTGTCCCGGAGTGCGAAAAAAAGGGGAAAAAAAAGAGAAAGAAAAGATTAGAGAAAAAAAAACGGGGGGGGGGGGGGGGGAGGTGGAGAGAAAACACCGTGCTGCGTACGCGCTGCCTCGAGGCACGGTATCAGCCGCGACACCGTTTCGCAAATCGGTAGGCACCCTGCCGCTGCACTGCCGTTGCCCCTGGGGTTGCGCAGCTTCACTCCAGTTGGAGCGCTTCCAGCGTCACAGGCGGGTTCGCTTTACCTAAGGGCAGCCATGCACTGCTGGAACGGCCGTCCCATGTCAGAAGAACGCGGTATGCAGGTTACGTCACCACCTGCTCCAACCTAACCCCACCCCTTTATTTTTCAATGTCTGCCCAGTCCCCCCTTGTAATAAACGGGAGCCAGTGCCCCACAGTGGCGGCACCACATTCGCAGTTGCACATCCACGTCGCTGCTAGAGCATGGACAACTTTCGCCAGGCGCTCCTCCCGCAGCTCCATGCCCGTTCGTTGGCTTCCACAAGAGGTGCGGTAAATTTTGACGCGGCCCTGACAATGCTTTGGCATTGTTGGGATGGAATGTGGTGGGATGGTGACATTTTGAGAAAATACAGGAGGCTACGGTTCCCAAATCCGGCCACCCACGCCAGGTTCGGTTGGCAGACCTCTATTCGAGCTGACCTTAACCGAGAGTGCTATTTCTGGGTGCCATCGAATTCCTCCGTACCGTCGAATCCACCGTCTTGTCGGCCTTTATTGGCTAACAGGGTTGCTACGACATATCTCCGATTGGCTCAGAACTCAAACATGGCGGAATTTGAGAGTGCCCAGAACATAGAGGAGGCCGTGGTCCAGAATAGCACTCCGAGCGTGCCATTCCGGACATTGTCGAAATTTCGCCTTCTTGTGAACTCTGATTGGCCGCAAGATGGCCACTCAGGAGGCCTCTCCTTGGTTGGCTAAAAAGCGCCAAGGTGATGGCGTTCGACAGCATGGCGGAATTTCACGGTGTCCTGAATACCAGCCCTAGTTCCGTGCACATATCAGCAGAGAGCAGTCACTGAGGTATACCGCAACCATTCTAACACTGTGCGAATGAATGGTGGGCACCGCGGTAAGCCAATCGCGAAGGGTCATTTTTTTTTTTTTAAGACGAAGTCTATCTTGGCGAATTACACCCGCTTTTCAGTATCGGCTATGTTTCTATAGCCTCTTTCGCAGGGCAGATCCCGGAAAGAGCTAGTGCAGTCTAAAGATATAGTAAGTGGTTGGCCCGTCTCACTAGGGCGCACAGTAACAACGTAACAACGCACCGTTATTCATTAGTCTGCGGCTGTTAGAGCAGCATCTACCTAATGCCCTCCCCTCCTCCCCCTGGACTTTGCAACAAGTTGTTTCACTTCCCTTCACAGGAGCCCACCGTGCCAGGCGTGGACGCGAAGCCTAGGACAAAGAAACAAGCACTGCGGACGTCAAACGAAGAGAATAATTACGCAGCAACGTTCAAAAAGAAAAGACGACGCGATTCGAACCCATGACCCGACAATCACGAGCCTAACGCTTTTACGCAGCGCCATGAAACCAGACGGAAAGGTGCGCTATTACACAGGTTCTGTCTCGGCTGCTATTACCCCGTCACTATAGTGTTACGGCTACAGTGAAGGGCCCCCTCACTATCGCCAGTTCCACATAATTAAAAAAAAATTATGGGGTTTTACGTGTCAAAACCACTTTCTGATTATGAGGCACGCCGTAGTGGAGGGCTCCGGAAATTTCGACCACCTGGGGATCCTTAACGTGCACCTAAATCTAAGTACACGGGTGTTTTCGCATTTCGCCCCCATCGAAGTGCGGCCGCCATGGCCGGGATTCGATCCCGCGACCTCGTGCTCAGCAGCCCAATCCACATAATTTTCCAGCGGCCGGGTTTCAAGAGAGGGTAATCTCGCACAGAAGCTCGATACGCATGTAACCATTACGCCGCGGCCAAGGAGAATAATAATAGTAATAATAAAAGGAAGTCCCCGCGTTGACCAATTTGCGAGGACCAGAAGAAGCAGCGAGCTGCGCTCCCAAGTGACCGCACTCGGCCATTCTATCCGGAGCGTTCTCCAGAGGTGGCGCTGCACGCGCAGACACTATAGTCAAAAGTGATCAACGTCCATCCGCTGCTATATCGAAGCGAAGCCAAGCCAAGCGGAAACCATTTTGGGCGCGCAGACTCGGGGCCTGTGACGGATGGCCTTGTGACGCAAGTTGGCGTTTCACGCTTGCCAAATGGGCAAGAAGGACGACGACGATGCGTTCTTGCAATGCAGGCTGCTGCTACGATGTCCTCTCCTCCGAGCGGCGGGCGAGGAGGACATCGAGGCACCGTACTACCATGACGCTCGCTACGCCTTGCAATGTTGCTCGCTTGTCCTGAACTAAAGTACACTTGTAAAGCGGCACGAATGTCGCCTCCAAACATACCCTGAACACTGCCGCTTAGAAAATGGGGTTCGCGCCGCAGTGAGAAAGAAATATCCTGAGAACCCTCGTACATAACAATGCAGAGTATACCTTCAATATCCTTCTCAAAATTTTCTATAGGGGAGTAATTACGTAACATATTCACCCGCCGATACGATGTCAAATGCATGTGCAACTGTACGGAAACGGTTTACTCATATTCTTTCTGGCAGACTTAAAGAAGATTAACACTAATGTGATCATAGGCAGTTGTGTCGTCACAGACAACGGCAAAAAAAAAAAAAAAAAAAAAGCTACCATAAAGTGGGTTTCCCTGTGCGGTGAAATTACACGAAAATCCGTGATGCAAGGTCAACATGGCAAACCACAACACGGATCTTCACCTTTGTGTTTATGCAATAAAACGCCGTTTTTACTATATTAAACATATATTTCTGGAATCTAACAGGGAAATATAAATTGAGCTTTTTCCCCCACGTTCGTACATACCAATCAGCAGTTGAAGAAGCAACTTGAGAAAGAGAGATAGAGGGAAAACAAGAGGAAAGGGATGTTAACCGGACGAGCGTCCGGTTTGCTACCCTACACTGGGAGTAAGGGGAAGGGGTAAACGAGAGAGAGCACTTAGGTGCGCGTGGGAGGACGCACAGGGACACTACAGTGATGGAAGCGACATTTTACTTTTCGGGGCAGATTTCGGAGCATAAAAAAATGCTAGTTTGGAGCACCTATTGGTGTTTTCGGAGCAGATGGATGCCACAAGACTCCTGGAGTTAGAAGCATCGCCGAAGCGTCTCACAAATATTCATATTTCATTATTATGAAGCATATTGCACATACAATAATCAACGCAGATTGCAAGAAACAAACCATTTAGAAGATGAATGATCATCCAATGCGTAGTGAAATTGGCTATACATTTAAAATACCAGTACTTGTGGCAGGAACGAGATCAAACCGGTAAAGCAGAGCACCACATTACAAAAGTAACCACAATCACATACAACCGTTGCCAAAGCAGCAACTGATAATCGGTATGAGATCAAAGCAATCTCAGTCACCTTCACCAAGATTGTGTACATGCCAAGTTCAAAAATACGGCTAAACGAGCTATATATTTAATATGTCAACTATATTGTGGCAGAAATGACATCAAAGCCGATAATGCTGAACATCACAAGCTGAGTATCACGCCGTTTCGGAGCAGATTCGAAGCAATAAAAAAAAAAAAAGAAGAAGAAGAAGAAGAAGAAAAAGACAGTTTGGAGCAGCGTGTAGCAGCATTACTCTTTTGAAGCAGTTTGGAGCAGCACTTCCGTCACTGACACTATAAGGTCTGGGAGTGGCATTCACGAACGTTTACTCCTATCGTATGGAAATGGCCGAGAGCCCAATGTGCGACTCCTGCAGGTGCGCGAGGAAGCCATCGAGCATCTATTGTGCATCTGTGCTCTGTACGAAGCACAGCGCCTCTTCTCTCCGGAAAACTTTAAGCCGGCTGGACTTTATTTGCGGTCAATATGATATGCAGTAAACACCAACTAGGCCAAACCGAAGTTCTTCTGGACACAAAAAACCGACATGAAAAGCGATTATGCCTCCGAGATGCCTTCAGGTCTCGGGAGGCCTACATACGCTTTCGCGTCTAAAGCACCATTCCACTTCACGACGAGAAGGACCTCAGCAGAGGAGTCGTTTGGACGAAACTGCGCTCCACCGAGACAGCATCGTTCGTCTGGAATGACTGCGAGATGCGGCGGCGCATTTCGCCGAGCCTACCGTGGAGTATTTGAGAACAGTCTCTCGCCCGTGCAGCTCGCCCTGACCGAATGGTCTCGTCACGAGATGCGCTCAAAACACCTGGAAATGCCACGGAAGGGAAAAAAAAGACTGACCGCTTACCTGGCTATCAAGTGACTATGGTCCATTCCCCCCTCCGTCCAGACACACCCCTTTCCACACGAAAATGCCCCCCCCCCTCTCTTTGCCGCTGACGTGACGAGAAAATTGCGCATTTTCCGTAACTGCGCATACAATACAGCCTGCCTACAGGGATCAGCCAGGCTGAAGGACTCCGCCCAGCAAATGCCGCCTCGGGCAGATTTCTGATGAGAATACAACTACGCATTCCATTACTTGCCCAATCCCCCTATTATTACTCGCAGGTCGGTTGTTTGATCCCACGTGGTATGGCGCAACGCACTGCTAGAGGGGATAGACCGTGAGGGCTTCGCGACGGAGAAATTTCTCATAAACATTTTCCCCGTCGCACTCTATGCCGAAAGAAAGAAAAAAGCCCGCAATGAGAAGTGCTTCGTGGCAGCGAGAAATAACGCGAAATCCAAGACCAACAACTATGCGAGATAATCCTGTCGCAATACAGAAAATTCTTTTTACGCGCACTTCGGCCGTCAACGATTTGTGCGGGCTTTGACGTCAAATAAGAACATTTTCGGCTTTTCATTTACGCCAGATGCAGCCTAGAGCGATTCATCTCGTGACGAAAAGGGGCTCTTCCTGGCAATGTACTATAGATCATATTATTATTATTATTGACTTTTTGCATTAACTTAAATTTTATGATGCGCGCTATTGCGTTGTGCCAATAGTGCTTTTGTGTGGTTAAAATATGTTTTGCTGTTGATGTAACTGTAGTTGCCCCTTTACCCAGTGCCTTCCTAGAGGCCTGTAAGGTATTCACAAATAAAACAAGATAGAACAAGAATATTAGCATCGAAAGCCGATAATTCAATCTTGAAAACGAGCAAAATTAAAGGAATAAAATTTGAGAAGGACAGCAAGAAAATGCTCAAAACCGGAGTACAGTTACACGAAACAGGTGCACCAGCGAGGGGAAACAAGGCGCATACCCCGCGGTGAGAGCGACACTAGATAAAAACCGGCCCGACAAAAAACAAAAAAAAAGTGGAGCGGCGCCGCTTATCAACGCGCCACGCGGCGCCACGTTTCTGCGGCACAAAGAAAAAAAAAAAAAAAAAAAATAATACAAGGGAGTTGCGCCTCGACTGCCTTGACTTGAGTGACTCAAGCGCCTTGATGCCAGTGACAGAAATGTGGCGTCACCTCTCGGCCAAAGCGACAGCTACAACCACGCACCAAGCGCCGTCTAGCGACACCACTCGAAACTGAGCGTTTACAAGCAGCGACGCAGCACGGCAGACAAGGCGGCCATCTTTGCCAGACGGTGCGCGTTTGCGACATGCTTGCGGCAACGAGTGGCCGTGAAGTGTCCGTCGCCTCTGCACAGGAATGCGAAGGTGCGAACGCTAGTAAACGCGGTTCACAGTAAACTCAGCTCGCGCTCCTCGAGAACTGCAGCACAACTTGAGCGCGAAAAAATCAAGAAGCGCAAGACAGGCGACATCAAAGCATGGACGCTCCGGCGACAGGTATGTCGTGCGCACCTCGCGAAGCAGACGACACGAGTCGCGCTGGCGACGTCGGGAAACTGCGCGTACTCGAGCTGTACAGCGGCATCGGGGGAATGCACTTCGCCTGCCGACCGGATAGGACTTCGGTCGTCGCCGCTGTCGACGTGAACACCACGGCGAACTCTGTGTACGCGTTCAACTTCCCTGAAACGCGACTACTTCAACGCAACGTGCAATCGCTAAGCGCCCGTGAGATCGACTCTCTTCAACCCGACCTGGTGACTATGAGCCCGCCGTGCCAACCGTTCACGCGGCAGGGCTTGCAGCGCGACTCCCAGGACCCGCGATCGTCGTCGCTATTCTCTTTTCTCACTGTCCTATCGACGCTGAAGCACAAGCCAAAGTACATACTGCTGGAAAATGTTAAAGGTTTCGAGACGTCTGCAACCCATTCTACGCTCACTCAGGTAAACGTCGGGCATGTGTGTGCGGTGCTTGAATGGAGGGTGCACCCGGAGGCAAAAGAGTGAACTATGTCTGTGATGTGGATGTGGCTGTTTTAGCGGTAGCTTCACGGCAGTATTACGAGGCTATATACTGAGGCGACCTGGTCATTGGGCTATTTTTATATAAAAATGCGTACGCGTATAACGTGCACAGTGAAACACCACAAGCAAGGAACATCAAGTTAAGATCGGTTCACATTTACCGAGTGTGCTAACGTATGAAAGCCCGTTCTGACGAGACTTTTCATGGTGCTTAAAATTATGTACCTTGCTGTTTTGCTTTGCTAACAAAAGATGATGCAAGAAAGTTAATATCTGTGGTTTGTACAGAGGGGTTGTGATGGTGTTTGATGCTGACAAGTGCTGTCGGGCTATTTTGGTGATTGTCACACCGCACGGAAGGCGACAGACAAGAACCGAGCACTCTGTTATGTCTTCATGGTGGCTCGTCCGCAATCAACACACTCATTTTTATATACAACTGCAGGTTCTCCAAGGTAGTGGATACCACATCCATCGTTACTTGCTGTCACCCACTCAATTTGGCGTCCCGAACTCTCGGCTGCGCTTCTACTGCCTCGCCAAACTGCATCCAGCCCAGTTCAGGGACTGCCGTCAAGAAGACAACGGCGTCTGCTCTGGTGCCTGTCAGGAGAAACCGCCCCCTGGGTCGCAAGAGACTGGACCGCCACAGAGCCTGTCAAGCTTCCTCAGCCTCAGTGATGAACAGGATTTGAGAAATGATGCGAGCTACCTTCTGCCCGATAAAATTCTCTCCAGGTTCTCTCTCCTTCTTGACATTGTCGAGCCCGCATCGGCCAACACGTGCTGCTTCACCAAAGGCTATGCTCACTATGTCGAGGGCACAGGCTCTGTTCTACTCCAGGTACTGAGCTTGCCATGTTGACTTTTTTCTTTTAAACTAGTAGTGATGCAAGTTGACCTGACATCGCAAAGCTGCAAGTGTAATGTGTGTGCCTCGCTACACTCAACCTTGCTAACATTTTGATGCTTTGTGCTTTGAAAACTGTCTTTCCTTTAGGTTGGCACTGGTGTAAAAAGCTTGGCAAGCGTGCTGTTGCTGGCACACAGGCGTGCACTGGAGGGTGCACTCTTTACATAACTGAGCATGCATCAAACATCACAGCTAAGCCCTAAGCATGGTGTGTGTGTGTATATATATACATATATATACATACACGACGCCAAATCAGAAAATCGGATCAGGAAGAAGTCTTTGCCCCTACTTTTTATTAGCCAAAATAAGGTACATGCAGGTAATTACAAATATGCATACTGTTCGACACGTACCTTACACTATATTTTCCACAAGGTCCCCACACTGGTTCAGACATTTGTCCCATCGTAGCACTAAATCTGAGATGCACCTGTTGTCAGTCAGCGACACATGGAGCCTCCCCGAACGCTCATTGTCACGCAAGTCTCCACGATCTTTTACAATCTCGCAACACTACCACCTCACAGTTCTCAAAGCGAGGCGCCTTTCCCCATATGTGGGCTGCATTTCCCTGTGGATTTCGATGGGCGTTCATCCCTTGCTCCGTAGAAAACAAATCACGCTTTGTTGCTTGTACGCCGTGGATGTGTGAAGTACAACCGTCATCTTCAACAACCGACAGCAGTGCCGCGACGTGGAGCTACCGACAGATAAGGCCGGGCCGGTCCACGAAAGGTCTACCGCTGGGAATGGATATGTTGACTTCACATTTACAGCCGTAAATTGGCTAATAAAAAAAATAGAGGTAAAGACTTTCTGATTCGCTCTCGTATATTCATTTTCATTCTAGTCGGAGAGTTTCATTCTAATCTGTTCCCAGATTGTAATAGATGTTTGTTTAGTGACAGAAAGGAATAAATGGATGAATGTAAGTCCATCTGATATGGTACGCCACTTTGTTCCGGTAAGAAAGGCCGTGAAATTTGTGACCAGAGAATACAGTAGTGTCAGTTACTGAGTAACGACATTTTGTCGCATGACACCGACTTGTCGTTCTTTTTTGCCATTCAATGAAGCTCAAAATTATGCTAAAAATACTGGCATGCATCATAATTCCTTAAATAACTTACTGTAACAATAGTTATAGTTGTTTCAACAAACAAGTTTCGGTTTTGGTACTCGGGAGGGGGATGCGTCACAGAAATTCCAGAACCAAATGGGGGGTGGGGATCGACACATGCTCCCGCAACTTCTGTTGCAGAAAGGGTAGTGGCCCATCCCTGCTCGCTCACTCCCTTTTATAACAGAAAACTAAGCCTGGATTTCACAATAACACAACAATGTACATAAAGGCAAGTGATCTCCGGCACCTCCCTTCCCTCTTAATATACACTTTTCTGATGTGTCACGACACCGTGACAGATTAGATCGCTTTTTGTTCCTATTATCGCAGCTGCTGCCACATGTGGGTGTGACAAGAAGGAACATGAGCAGTACTTTTATTAATCTCTTTTATGAGCAAAGTCATCATACCTAGCTTTATGGCTACGCGACGTCAGCAAATTTTGCACTGTGTCATGACTTCATGATAACGTCAATGGTGCCCAGGCGGCATTTAGAGACCAATTTTAGTCCCATTGAAATACCTTTTAAGAGTTTCTGAACCTTCATACTTGCTAAGCAAAAATTTCTTACACGCGAGAGGGTGTGATCAGGTTTCTGCAACGTCTAAAATAAGTGTCAGCACTCCTCTAATTTGCGACCTAAAATCTGGATGTTGCACTCTGCAGGCACCCATGGATGACATGCATGAAGTCTACCGCAAAGTTCCCCATAAAGAGGCAGTGCCAGAAGACGTCCTGGAAATGCTGCGGAACCTGCGGCTGCGTTACTTCACACCACAGGAAGTTGCCCGGCTTATGTGCTTTCCGGAGTGCTTTGCCTTTCCCCCGGACTTGAAGCCAAAGCACCGATACCAGTTGCTGGGAAACAGCGTCAATGTTCGTGTCGTGCGTGCACTTCTGGACTATTTGTTGGACGATGTACCAGAATCTTAGCGCAATTCACCAAACTCTGTGAGAACGCTGTACATAAATGAGTACTGTCGCAAAAGTTTTGTTTCTCATATTTTCTCCCTCTCGGGGACCTTGTTTTCTCCATCCTGCAGCAAATACCTAATTAGATAATTTATTCTGTCCATCTATAGTTTCGATTCCCTACGAGGGCTGTATGCACCACAATGACAAGGATGCCCTGAGATCATGGTAATCATGTGGCATTGCATGACATCAATTTTCAAGAAACGTGTCACTATCCACATCAGAAGAATGATGTTGACCTTCGACATGGGAATCCGTGGAAGATGTTAACATTAAGTTGCACTTTCATGACCTGTCAAAGCATGCAAGTGTCTGACGTAGCGGGTTGCTGCAGTTTTTAAGTCAATTGCCTGCCATGTCATTAAAATTAAATTATGACGTGTTCTAACCTACGTGTACTACTGATACTTAGTTGAAGGTGTCACACGTTTACACAGAAACTGAATAACAAAGACATTTGAAGTTTAAGACACACCACTGTAGCTGACAAGAATGGAATGCTGCACAAGCTGGTATTTCATGCTGAAGAAAAACGGCATAAAGCACGAAGAAAAAGAGCCGACAAAACAGATGCCAACTAACAGCCGAAAATTTCAATGAAAGTAAACATTTAAATATAAAGACAAGCGCATGTGACAGACAACACAATAAAACGCACCTAAAGATATGTGCAACGAACATGGAGAGCCATGACACACAGGTAACCTGAACCATGCACGAAACGGCTCTGCAATCTCATATAATATCTTTGTCTCTCTATGTCGACAGCACTTCGGTGACTAAAAAACAATGGAGTACATCTGCTTTTTGTGTAGTGGAGAGATAAGCCAATTCAAAGAACCTTGGTGATCCCTTAGGTAGTTCAGTCAAGCGCTGGCTGCAAAGTGGAGCTCTGACGCTACTTGTCAAGTGAAAATCCTGCATTTTTCCTTCTTCATAGCAAGCAGAAAAAAGGAAGAAAGCACATAAACAGGACTTGCATGTTGTTGGTCGGGAAGTGAGCTGGCATATGGCAACAAAATGAGAAACGAAGCGGACTGTTTCTCGACACAATGATCAGTGCGTCGGAGAGATAATCGAGGTGGTCAAGAATGCTTGTGCAGGAGAGCGATGTGCAAGCATGCCATCACTTACAATGACCAAGGAAGAGCTCAGGTATTTAGATGCTTGGTGATTAGGACCATAGTGATGTCACCTCTAGCCATTCATGCCAATTGTTGTTCTTTTTCTTTTCTTTCTTTTTTCTCTTTCCTGCTGATACTTCGTATGTGTACATATGTCTAGCATCGTCAGTAGAATAAACAGCTGGAAGTCGGCGCTCTTCATTCTGTCTCTATCGTCACCCCTTCCTTATTTTTTCCGCGCTGTTACATAAGTTGGTACATTCACTTCTACATAAAATAAACGCCGAGTGTAGATATTTTGGGTCTTTAGAAAACATTGTAGACATGATGCGAAAATGAAAAGGGCGTCCTGTAAGATACACATCCGAGGCGGCTATTCACAGCAGGAAATAGCTCTCGGCAGCAGATATAAGCCTACGAGTCACACTTGCGATACTGCAGGTCGCTCAACATAGACAAATCCGAGGGTGCTTGCAAGAAAAGGACCATGCGTTTAGCACCTTTCTGCACCTTGTCCGTGGGCCTTCCTAGCTTAGAGGTACTATGGGGCAGAACATTATATTGAACATTTGTTCGTGCCTTTATCGACCATGTGACCACATTTTGTACAACACATTTAACTTTCCAATCTTTTCTTATTTATAGCAAACTTGCAAGAGCATGTTAAGAAAGGGATATAGGCAAGGAAACCGATACAAAAAATATGGCGCTGTACCTGTTTCTTTCCTTATGCCTCGTTCGTAACACGCTTTTGCAAGTTCACTATGAATTAACCAACTCGCCCACATTCACACCCTTTTATTAGGTGCTACGACAAGTGTCCCAACCAGGCAATAACTGTAAGGCAGCAATGCTCAAACCAATAACGAGGTAACTTATGTTACCAATGGCTTGAAAAATGTCGCTCTTCTCCCATGTTATCAGTTTTGTGTGCTCTACGTCGGAAACGAATGCACGGCTGCTGTCACTATTTTGGGTGCGGAGGTTTATTGCAGATTGCGGCAAGCTCATTATGGCAACTAAATGATGCAGATAAGCCAGTGCTGGATAAATGCAAGACACATGACACGACGACTTGGATTAACAGCCAGGCACTGTCGTGTTTCCCTGGGAAAAGCAATTCGCTTGCGCACAGAAAAAGTAATCTTAAACCACAGTCGCACGGTAGACATCTCCACCCTCATTAAAGAGAATCTCCTTTGTAAACGCCATCAATTACCACAGCAATAATTTTCTTTCAAGCGCAGGAACAGAAAATCGCAGCCATGTGCATCTGCCGTCCTCTGTGCACACAGGGAACAGCCGCGCTCCTTCACCTGTCCTCGATTCTGAAATGCAAGGCTAGGTGGCTTGATGCCATCCCTAAGGATGGCACACATCGCCTATAGGGTCTGTTCGTCTCTTACCTGCAAACTATTTTTTCACCCAGAAATATTGATTAGGTAAATTGTATCACTGTGGCAAGCAAGTGCGTTGTTTTGAAACCATTTCCCTGAAGAGACGATGCAGGCTACACAATACACAGCTGTCCTCGAGCACAAGCCAGTTCCTTGCCAATAGATGGTCATGCTTGGTCCATACTTTTTGTCCACTTAAGTCTGTCTCTGCAAAAGTTGTCGCAAGGACTTGGCCTACGAACTCTAGTGCATAAAAAAAAGCATGCATAGACTCACATGTTTTGAAGTCCTGTTGGAGGTGCAGAACATCCCTTGGGTCGAAGTAGGAGTAGACGGACTTCCCAAGCAGTTCTTCAGATGTATAGCCCAGGAATGTCTCCGTTCTGCATGAACAAACATCCACAATTCCAATGGGGAATTTCAAAAGCACCTCTTGCTATGTGTTCCACTGCCTGCTCGGCAGACATTTTTAAAGGTTGTGTTCAGTCACAAAACAGGCACTCACACAAACAAGACCTGCCTAACTACAATGTATCAGATTTCCTGAAGCTCTCGCATAAAAGTTGCGCATTGTTTCACAGGCAGCCACTGATCTCTTGCGGCCTTCATAGCAACTGGTATACAGCCAACTGCAGGTATTACCAAATGCTAACCTTACACCTATGCACCAATGCTAATTACAATGCTTCACGCATTGCATGACTTGGTAGTGCAGAAAACTTAAGAAAACAAACTTGCTACAATGTAATTCAAACATATAATGTTATAAACACATTCTGATGTTCAGACATGCACTTGGGCATGTAGAATGGCTACTCTAAGGCCCCAACAAAATAAACTGCCAAGTACTTCCTTCTCTTTTATTGTATGCGATATGTCTATGCTCAGCATAATGTCGTCTTGCCAGAGCTGAACTCATAACATAAAGCGGGCAGAAAAGAAAGCACGAGGGATGTGCGAGTGTGGCACAGCAGCCTCCAACAAAAGAGCACAGGGGCTAATCGAAATTAAATTAAGTTTGGGGGTTTAACGTGCCAAAACCACGATCTGATTGCGAGGCATGCCCTAGTGGGGGACTACAGAATAATTTTGACCACCTGGGGTTCTTTAAAACAAATTAGAGTGCAAAAAGCACAGCCGCATACACGTGTATGTGGGTGTGTTTTTGCACTCAATTTGGTTTTACCAGAATGAGTTACCAGTAGCCCAACTGTTCTTCTAAAATGGGGTTTTTTAATGTGCATTCAATGCACGGTATCCCCATCACAATGCGGCACCGGAAACAAACGTGCGAAATTGTGCTCAGCATCGCAATGCCGTAGCAACTGAGCTACCGTGGCAGATGTGGGTTAATTCACTTATTCCCAAATCTCCACCTACGCACAATGTATATCCTATGCTCACAAGATGTGTGAAACACTTTTCCTTGACTTCAAAGTGCTGCCGCCTTCAATGCACTGGGATGGGTGAACCTGCCCTCACCAGTCGTGCCACAGCACTGAAAGACATATTACTGGTGTTTTGCAGAAATAAAGTTTTACCTTGACTATGTATGCTTTAACTTTTACGGAGCACCCGGTTACCGGAAACGTGGACGACAGCAGCAACACTGGTAGTGGCGTCTTGACGCATTCTGTCTGACCACAACACGTTAGACATGTTTTTGTGTTATGTGCGGTTTCTCGTTGAAGAAAGTTTTTTGTTTTAGAATGCTGCACGATTAACCATCATGTCACAGCCGTTAATTTAAGCCATGAGCTAAGTAGAATATGGTCGGACACTACAATAATAGCTTTGTGTCCTCTGTTTAAGCTTTGCTCCACCAGCTGGCACTACCAGCGCTGCTGCTGCTGCTGTCCACATTTCTGGTAAACTGGTATATTTTAAAAAGGTTGTACATTTATAAAACAAGCTAAATCGCTATTGCCCAGAACTTGCTCAACATAATGAAAAATAACAATATAAGGCAATGTTATGGCGAAATGTTCCGGACGGCAATTGTACAAGGGAGAAGAAATTACTTTCACAGGTTTGTCCAAGAAATGAAAGTAGTTAAAGCAAAACTAAGTGCACGAACTAAGGTTGTGCACTTGGTTTTGTCAGCATGACGACTGTAAAATTTTGAGAGAAAACGAGCTTCGTTCACTCAGTCGGTGAGACCACACAGTGCTGGGTTCCATTGTTTGAAACCAGTAATCGGTCATATTTTATGATGAAGGCTAAAGTGGATTTCATTATTAGGTCCACAGGTAACAGTTCTGAAAATTGAATTGAATTCGAGGGTCTTATATGCCAAAACGAGGGTTTGATTACGAGGCACGCCGTAGTGGGGGACTCTGGCAGCGCACATTTCCAGGTTTCCATGCACAACTCCAGATGAAGCGGTGCACTTGGATGGATGGATGGAATAACTTTAATGAAAGGTCCTGCGAGCTACGGGGTGCAAGGTCCCATAGAGCGGGCTACTCCCACGTTGGGACCGGGAGTTTGAACTCCCTGGCCACATCGTGGGCTCGCTGGACGGCCCAGAGCTGCTCCGCCAGGTCCGTGCTGCGTAATGCTTCTTGTAGCCTGGCGAAGTCTTGATCCTTGTTTGCGTGGGTCCGACCACACGGCCAGAGCAAGTGATGTACGTCTAGTGTGCCATGGCAATTTTCGCAACATGATGTTGTGTATAGGTCAGGCATGTAGTGATGTAGTCTGTTCTGCGTGGGGTACGTGTTTGTTTGAAGCATTCTGAACGTGAGGGCTTGAGGCCTGGTGAGCGGTGCACTTGAAACAGATTAAATAGTATGGCAGAACGTTTTGTCTGTCCGATGAACAATAGTGGTCAACAGTGCACATCGAGCAGAAACACATCAAAGGAACACAGCCCTTGCATGTTCCCTCCATATTTGACGGGCACTGCACTTGTGCAAGTACAGTGGGGTTCAGGGATTGCCCCTGCAATGCTCGTGACCATAAAAGCAGATATGCAGAGTTCTAAAATATGTACTATGTGAAATTGGGTGGGCTCTTTTTCCTCAACCTCAAGTAAGTATGAAACTATGCTGCGTTTCTGTGCCTGACTAGAAATGGCGCACGCTTCATAACAGTAAGAAATTGTAATTTGGCGGAAGGTTGGCTTCGTTGTACATTGTAGTCATATGTGAAAAAATTTTCACATTGCAGATCTGGATCTAACAATGGAACAACAAGCGGAATGGCATGTGTGTACAACCACACTCAATGCACAACTTCCACAACGTGCTGCCCGTATTCCCAATCAAAATACATTGCAGTGCCTGCTGGAAGCTCAAGGCTTCTCGAAGTTTTGAATACAGTTGACTCAATTAATTCGAGTTCTTGTCAATTTGAATGCACTGGGAAGTCCCGGCGAGAAACCGTGCATCAATATGTAAGGAAAACTTGTTTAGTTCGAACGTGATGGCATGCTGCACCGGTTAATTAAAATCCCACATGCGTCCCCTCATGTGCGCAGAGGTTACTAAAAGCTTAAATACACATGAAATTCGGCAGACAGCAATACAATTTACTGTCTACTGCTTCACTAGGTGATGACAGTGACAGCAGCAACCTGTCCTGCAGTGATGATGACTATTTGCACTGTATCCTAGGCAATGTCTCTTGAAATCTTGTCAGCGCCGACGTGTGTTGAGGTTTGTGGGGCTATATGCCAACAACGACATGAATAGTTATTTTTAACCTTGTTCTTGTTTTGCTCAGTGTCTTGAATTTCCATCTCCCGCCTTCTGCGTGTTATTTATATATATTTATTGTAATACTCTATTGAAGTCTGTATTTAGTATACAATGCTGGATTGAAGACAGAGACAGACTACTTCAAGGAATAAAAAATGGTTTGAATTGATTCATTTTGCTGTCGTTTGTTAATTTTACCTTATTGATAATTCGAGAAAATTGTGCTATCCCGCAAGGTCGAATTCATGAAAGTTGACTGTATTATGCGATTTAACACTATGTTAACCCCTTCACACTGCCGTAGCACATTATAGTTGTGACATATGAAGAAGTTAATCTGTGGAAGACGTTACAGACTACAGGCCAGTACACAGCACAACATGCAGAGTGATGCATTTCTGTGATTTAACCACTTGCATAGCGTTCGCAGTGTCACCTGCAGTGTATAAAATGGAGTAAACTGTTTACGTTGCAACTAAAGATTCAGACCACGTAGAAAGCATAGCTTCAAATAGTATAGATATGGAACAGCCTCTATGCAAAATTTGATATTTGCTTAGGCTTATGCTTAGGCACTATTTAAAAGCTACTAATCAGAAAATTTGACAATTAGCAGCCCTGCGGCTTTGCCAAGATTGCTTAAATACTAGTATTTTTAACCTCAACCAAATGTAATTAGGTTTAATTACGATGGCAATAATAGGTGAAGAGCACTGCAGTGTCAGCAAACAGCATGAGCTCTCTCACAATCAACGCATGGGTTGTCATTCTTCTTCTGATCCAAGGTGCCACAGAGAACACAAAAGAGTATCTGCTTTATTACAACTATGTACTCATCCATAACCAATTTTGCCAAAGTGAAATTTCGTTGCAGTTGGCCTTTAAAAGCACTTCATTGCGAAGTGCTCTCCTTGGCTTTGCTGACTGTCAGCCCTTTTCGGTAATATTCAACTTACTGGCCTCCTCCTAATTTACAGCAGCTGTTGAACAGAGAGCAATGACGCACCTTTCATCGACATGCGTGAAGCACATGCCCGGGTTGTGCCGGCTGAGGAATGTGTGTGAGCCCAGGGGCGCCTCGATGTTGGACGGGTGCGGGATGGGCTGAGCCACACACACCAGGAAATGCCTCCGCTCGTGGATGATGACGCGGATCGGCAGGTGCGGCATGGGTGACGACACGGGTGTCTCGTCTTCTTCCTTGGTCACTACCGCCGGCGGCGACAGCAGCTCTTCGTCGGGACAAGGCTTGGGGACCACATCACGCAGAACACGTGTGCCCACACACTGCATCAACTGAAAAGAGAGAGAGAGCAGTTCATCATCAACAAGGTACAAGGATTCCAAGCCACAATGCACAAAGCTGCCACATTGTTGCCTGGCCCAGCTGAAAGTGCTGAATGATTGGTTTTTAAAAACGCTGGCTTTCTTAGTGAGTTCTGGTAGGTCTGTGCAGTGATGTGGGTTGTTCCCGTGGGTATGTACAGTGTAAAATTTGGGCCGATACTGAAGATGGTGCAGTACAAGAAAATTCAGGCAATCTGATAGTGCTCCTGCTCCAGTCACGTGGAGGGTGATGCGATAGAGTGCCGTGTGCCAGTGACTCCGCCCCATTCTCACTCCCAACTCGCAGAGGAAGATGTTGTCTTGGATCGACATCAAGAGGTTGAATCGCCTTCCAAATTTTTAAAGCAAAGCTTTCTTCGGCTACCATCCTGGGTTTTTGGTGTGGCTGCTGCTGCTACTGTGGAAGTCAGTATCTCAACAGATTTGCTTGTGGATATATATACAAAGGTTATATGTGCACCGCATGGAAGTACTAGCACAAGGGCTTATATAACCCTTGTATGCTGACTGACAAAGTAGTTTGAGTAAGCGCACCTCTTTCCTGCGTAAAGCCTGAACATATAATGTTGGCTCACAGTACCTTTAAAGCACACTGACCTGTTAATGGAATGACGCATTATATTCAACAGATTTGTTGATTTACGTGATTTTCCTTGATTAATCCTTTAATTATGTGCCACAGGGTGTATGCCCATTCTTGGTCAATCCTCCAGAATGGGTTATGTGCCACTGTGCAGAAGTACGCCTGTCATCGTCATTCATCCTTTGACAAGCCTCATTCATCGCCTTTGTTTTTGTAACATTGCTGCGTAGACATCTCACACTGTGCATCCACCTGATTTGGTGTCTCCATTTCGGCATAGCTTGGGAGCGGTGTATTGCATAAACATAAAAATTGTGTGAGAATAAAGTTGTCACTTTTACGGTGGATAAACACACACATTACATGATATTTCTTGTTGCATGGTATGAAAGCAAACAAATTGTACACGTCGCTGCTATTAGTTGTAATGCATTTAATTACCTGCTTCGCTTCAGATACATATTAACATGTGTGCTGTATCTGTATAATTTTGTTATCTGCCGAAACACAGCAGGACTACTGGCTGTCGAGTATTGTGGGCTATACATTGTGGGGATCACACGCGCATCCCGATATCTCCGGAGCGGCCACGCGATTATCACGTGCTCGCTCGCGGAGGGTAGCGGGGAGAGGGCACCTTCGCCACTCCCGCTGCTCTTCGCGCCTGGCCGCGACGCTGCAGCCAAGGCACCCCGTTCCCTCCTTTCCCTTTCTTGGAACCGGGGAGACTCCCTCTCCGCCGCTCGGGGAGAAGCGCTATTCCCCCGATGCACCGTTGTCTTTCGGCTGAAGAGCTTGCGACAGGCCGCATCTCAACTCAGCCGCTGAGACCGCCGCACGCCGTCCCCCTGTTGCGCCCGGCCTTTGTGTGCGACTGACCGCCCCAGGGCCCGAGCGCGGATCCACTCTGGGTGAGCTGAACCCTTATCAGCCTCTTTTGTGGTTCCCACATTGTGCGGTTTGTTTCACCCCAGACGTGCGGAATGCTCCGCCGCTGTGGTTTTTTGTGTTGTATTTGTATGTGTTGTTGCTGTTGTTGTCTGTTGGTATCCTTGTACTCTAAGGTGAATAAACACCTTAGGTCGAGACTCACCCTGTCCCCCCTGGCCTGAACCCGCCGTGGTCGCAACTCACTGCGAACCGCGGGTTAGGGGTCACAGCTCTGACTGCTAGGGCTGCTGCGAAAGTGCTAGCGAGCGACTGCCGCTCCATCGGCGCTGTGCGATCCAGAGAAGGGTCAGGTGCGCACGCGCGAGCCTGAGTAATACCCCTATAACATTAATATCTTGGCCAATTTGAGACATTTAATGTGAGCAAAAGTAGAATATGTGGGAGTTCAATCAGTTCGCTGAGTGAAGTCGTTGCTGTGCCTCCGGCTCTGGGCTCAGTCACCAGTGCGAGGCAAGCCCCAAAATTCCAGTTTTTTGGCTCTGTTCTGTTTTCCCGGGTGTTCTGCTCATGTCCTGAGGTGTCAAGCTATGCGGCCCTCCAAGTGGGCCACGGAGCATGACGTATAGAAGATGCGCCGACAGGGGAGTGTGGCCGCAATGTATAGTTTAATTATAGTTAACTTCTGCAGTTCAGCAGTGGGAAGGACAAGCATCGGCCACGAGAGGCAAGCGACAAGGTATGTGGGTGACCACCTCGTTGTGTCTCTGGGACATTCACGTGCTTTGCAATCTTGCGTCCGTGTGGCTTGCTCAGTGGCTCTGCGTTCTGCCCTTGTGGTAGTCGCAGGTGCCCGGTGAGTCACATTCTGTGTGCCCGAATCGTCGCTGACCAGAATCGGTGGTGGAAAGTGCTTTGGTAGTGTCCGCAAACACATCTTGGCCCACACGTGTGAACCACTGTTCGACTCAATGCACCACCTACCTTCCTCCACCATCGGGGGCAGTGGACGTCGATAGTACTCCGTGCGTTTAAGTGCTGCATTGTATTTTATGGCATAGTGTTCTAGGGAATAAATACATAACTGTCCTGGACGTCTTGTGTTCCTGGGAGAGAGCTCTATTTGTACGACAAGAGCTGGCCAGGCCTTTCGGCTCGGTGCTCGAACCTGCGGTGGGTCTATTGCCACACAGTCACATTGTGTCGTGAAGCCCCCTTTTGGAGCAATTTACTGCTGCCACACAGGGTGACGTGGAGTGAGCCCACAAAGCACACAAATGCTTTCGCCACTGGAATGCCATCACGTAGAATGCCATCACTGCCATCCTAGGAATGTCCCATTCCTACGCAATGTCAGCAAATTTTTCTCTGCATTGTAGCATCACCATAATGGCAACGATGCCATGTCTGGCATTTTGAGACCAACTTTAGCGTCAAGTTAATATATTTCATAAGTGTTTCACAGCTGTCACACATGTCAAGTGTCATTATTTTAGGTGTCAGTAATTCTCTGAGGAAGAAACTGCTGGTTTTAATGAGATCATCATACAGTTAGATTAGTTAGTCACACACAAAAAAAACATAGAATCAAGTGAGAGGGACTATTGCATGTAGATATTCATCAACCTCTGATACATATGTTAATGTATTACATTGTCAATTTATGTATTTGTGTAGAAGTTTCAGTTTGGTATAATTGCTTGTTAGGCACAAACGTTGCCTTCCCAGTTTTGTGTTTTAAATGTTTCGAATCATCCATGTAACATCTTTACTGCATATTCAACGCTCGTTCTGCCAACTATCTGATGCTGTCATTCAGCAGGGGCATCGAGCTACTTGCTGCGGTAGCTTCTTGTGGCTGTTGTTTTTTTTTTCACAGAAAGAAAAATAAAGCATTGAATTGAACTGAATTCAAATATCCAGCAGCCATTAGCCTGAAGTGTGCAAGCGCGGGTATGCACATTCGCCTGTTCCATAATAATGTGTGAAGCATGCATCAAGCGTCCCTTCTCTTTCACCTTGTACGAAGAGGCCGACTTGACGCTGACCCCACGGCCTTTGCTGCCCAGCGTACAGCGCAGGCGCATGAGAAAATGGCAAGGCTGGGGGGACATGTCGTGCAAGCCCTCAGGTTTGGACAGCAGGGCATCCTTCAGTTCGTCATGGTCGCAAGGATGGCAGAAGTCGAAGACGCTCTGACCCATCAAATCCACCTGGCAGCATGGCGAGCGCAGAAACAACATGCTTAACATGCAGAACAACATGAAGGAACAACGTTCTTAAAAGGGAACAACAGTAAGCCTAAACAATATCGGCACACAACAGTTCTAGAATAGCAGATATAGTCGCCTCCGTGGACAGCGGAGGCTTGGTATGCTGGAAGGAGACACATCAGTGAAAGATGATGGCACTGTTGAGCATTGAAAGAATTTCTGTTGCATTTGCAAATGAAAAAAAATTAAAAAGTAATGAGTGATACACTAATGAAGCCCCATACAAGTGTTCACGTCCAGCATACCTCTCAAAAGAGGCTTTTGTACACTTTTGAGGTGTGTTTGGTAGCCGCACTACCGAACTTGCAAAGCTTAAGAGAATCACAGGCACTCAACAAAAAACACTGCTACCAAACGGAATTTACGGGGGAGTTTTATGCAATAGCTGACTTTAATATGTGGCAGAAGGCACCAATGTATGGGAGCTCAATAACACAGGCAGCATGACTTTAATATGTTATGCCAGGGGCAATTTCACAATATCTTATTCATTCATTTTTCTCTTCATCATGCGCTAACACACCACTGTGCTGAAGTTACTGCTGCTCATTCAGCACAACCAATTATAAGGAAACAATAGGATCAAAGCAAGAAGGGTTGTTACAAAGTACAACCTCAAGGCATCAACATGCTAAAGGACCACTTTGCCCATAGCAAGCAATGCAGTGTCAGTCACTAAAGTTTTCAGAATATAAAAACTACAAGAGAACTAAACTCCTTTCAGAATGTTTGCTGGTATGCTCACAGCCTGCAAATCAACAGTTCACTCTGCACTTCTGCATGCAAATGCCGAACTGTAGGTGTCAGTGCCAGAAAGATTCTGCCTCTTTTTTTTTTCAATTATTATTTATATCATCTGCAAACTTTCATGTGTGCAACACAGTTGATAAATGCTTTGCAATGGTTAACGTAGACGAAAATTACTGCTAAACTTGTCTGATAAGATGTGCCAGTGGTGTGTTACTGTTGAATGCAAATATGCATGGAGTGCCAACTTCACTATATACCAATATACTGTATGTATAACTATTCAGTCACACAATGATTATCTCGGTTTCACACACACTTTTGCACCTCGTAATAAAAAAAAAAAAGAAGTAGTACACTACATGATTTACAAGATGTTGATGAAAGCGTGCAGATGAATAATCTGCTATTACTAGTAGTCATAGGCAGCCATTAAGTTTGAAGCAAATAGTGTGCAACTGTGCTGTTTTGCAAGAGCACCAAGGGCTGTATTTTGTAGCAACCTATTTCATCTTTTACTCTTCTTATCTGTCACACCAAGTTGCTAGTCCTAGTGACAACAGCAGCATGGTGGCATCAGAGGCAGTGATAAAGGGCACAATGAATGGAAGATGGAATAAACTGTCACAAAATGCAGCCCCCGAAGTCGCTACAAGGGCATTTCTTTAACAAGCTGTTCGAGACGATGCACTTATACTACCCACTGCGCCCTATTTCATGTTGCATCAACAAGCTAATTTCACACAACTTCACACGAAGGATAAATGCAAGACCTACATTTGTCCACATGTGAACCCTAGCCCATACCTTCGCAGAATCTTTTGGATCACCAAAAAGCGCATTTGCATGACATTCTGTAATAGAAATATTCAGTGCATCACAGGTGTGTTCATGGCACTTGTACCTACAGGACTATTACTAAACACTGCTTCACATAGTGAGCAACCTGCAGCAAGCAGTCAACATTGCATCAAGGCTTGCAACATTAGACTTGGCCAGAGAGTAACAAAAAAACATTGTCAAATTAGTCCTAAGAAAAATTCTAGACAATGTAGTCTTTGTTCAAACGTTTTTATTAAATAAATGGTGCATTTGCAGTAAATTGTATATAACAATCCAAAATTCCAGTAAATTTAATAATTTAGTTATGTTCTGATGATTTCAATGTATCTTCTTTTTTTAAATGTAACTACATTTTTTTTTGCCTTCCCATTTCACAAAAATTTTTCACAGCTTGACATGCAAGTACGGACAGCACCGAAAGATTACGGGGCATAACTTTCATGCAAAAGCTGTACTCCTGCTCATTCTTTTCCTGGAGCCAACGAAAGTACAGCACTCACTGAGTGCGGCGCATGTGCTAGTCGAGGCTGCCGAATTAAATTCCAGGCTTCGTGACCAATCTGTTCAAATATCCAGCTTGGTATAAGATCTTGCACCGTTAACTTTTGATGCAGAATGTAACCTGACTTTATTTGGCTACTCTAGATGAAAGCCTTTTTTTTTTTTTGTAATTCTGGTGCCTTACATGTCAAAAGCACGATATGATTATGAGACACATGCCATAGTGGGGGACTCCGAATTAATTATGACCATCAGGGGTCTTTTAACATGCACCCAATACAAGGCACACAGGCGTTCTAGCGTGTTGCCCCCATCGAAATGCAGCCACCACAACCAGGATTGTTCCCGCGCCCTCTGGCTTAGCAGTGCAACACCAAAGCCACTACACCACTGCAAAAGATTAGATGAAAGCCTAAGATGTGCTTTAGGTGTACTATATTCATGTATATTCATGCATTGCGTCACAGTTGTGCTCTCACTCATGTTTTAAGCAGCTTTGAAATATCAAAACTTGTTACGATTCGCACGTAGATTTATGACTACACGCAGTTTGAACTAATGCGAGTTCACAGTGCAATTCCCAATGATGAAAATGAGCTTTCAGCTGAAGCCTACGAATAGCACAAAACCTTAGACATCAAGCAATATTATCACTGATGCTGCCTGCTTGAGAAAGCTCGACTCAATTTCAAGATGAAATGTTCTCTGCTAATGAGTTGTGCCGGGCTTACTGCCTAAAGCGGGGTGCACGCAAACTGCTCGAGCACGGTGGACCCCATACCTGTGATGACAATGGCTCAATGGGAAACAGACATGTAAAAGACTTGGGAAACCCCACTGTCTAATTAAAACCAACATCTTATATTTATGTTTTCTTTTTCTGCAATGGGATGTTGACAGATATCCTTAAATTCAATGTACCAGCTATCCTGATGTTGCATCTACTTCTTCATTTCCATTTAGCCTTCTTTTATGTCCAAACAAGGCAGAGAGCTTTTGAAAAATGAAAGTAGAAATAAAAATCTGGTGGTGGTTGGAAATCTCGCAGTTCTGTAATGTTTGTAACGGGCCAGGGCTTATCTATTGAGGCCATTGGTCTCCCATGGGCCAGAGCATATCAGAGAAAGGCCCTTGCCCTTCCTGGAAATGCATGGCAGACTGACTTTCTCAGAAGTGGGGAGAAGGTGTCTATGCAAACACGTCTGAGAGCAAACATAGACGCAACACAGGCTGCTGATAGCAGCTTACTCGTGTGCCTTCCACCTGAAAATAACTGCGTATCCAAGCGAAGCAATGCCACAATGGAGTGCCAGAGATAGGGTGAGAGCAAACCAAGTGTGATGTCTCAAACAGGATTAACGTTGCAGGTTGCTCAAGCTATCTGTTATGCGGAGAGTTTTAAAAAAAAAATGTGCGCAGAATGACCACAGGAGCGGGCCATAAGGACATATCACTTGGGTGCACAAGTGGTGAGAACATGTGACACAATGTCACAGGTCTACATCAATGCTGCAAAGCTTTGCACCCATGTTGAGGTTGTCCTGCGTCTTCAAGTTCTTTATGTACATTCCATTTCCTAGATTCACTGCTCTGTTGTAGACGTTCCTGGCAGACACCTATGAGAATACCACATGGAAGAATGGGCAGCCTGCAACGTTGCACATCCGCAAAAGATACAGGCAGGAGTGTTAAGATTTCTGCATTTACGTAGACAAAGACCAACTAAACACTCTACTGTACCTAGACAATGCAGTACATAAGATAAAGTGCACTTCTCGCTAGTATTCATACAAGTAGCACCATTCTTTCCTCAACTCACTCTCAGGGCCAAACAATGAAATATTCCTTACCTCAGTAAGGAAGCCTTCATTGCGGTGAGGCTACCTTATGTCACTCTGAAAGCTTCCTTACTGAGGGGTCCTCGGTGAAGGCTTCCTTGGTGCTTCCTCAGCATAAGGTAGCTCCAAAGCTACCTTCATGCGTCCTTACGCCGCTCCTGGCCCTGAACGAGCGCTTCATCTAACTGATTAACCACGTGACGTTTGCTTGCGCATGCGCGCTGTCGCCCACCTGCGGAGAAGCGCGAGCACGGTACGTCTTGCCACGCATGTTCGTTTCAGTCACGCGTGCGGCATGAAAGTGTTGCTAGGCGTTGCAAGACGCCGGCGTGTCAGTGTTGATGGAGCATATCAACTTTTGCACTGTAATGCGCTACTTTTTTAAACTTTAGTAAACAAAACTAAAAGAAAGCGTCCACGCTTCTCTATATTAGCTCTTCAATTTAAAGATTGTGCGACGATACAATATTTTTCAATAGAATAATGGTGTTCGCGTAAAGATTTTAAGAGATAATCTCGAACCCAGGCATGCGGCAACAGCTCCTTATGTGAGGGCGGGTGAAGGGAGCTTTCAGAGTACGCTTGCTTCCTCCATCGGTAAGGAGGCCTCACGTAAGGTTAGGAAGCACTCGAAGGAAAGGAACGTTTCATTGTTTGGGCCTCAGGACCTATGATTGGAAGTGCTTGGTTTGCCGATGGTGTACCAACTACTCCTTCTTCTGCCACTTTCACACCGAACAAGAACAAAAGAATTTCCCCAAAAGCCCTATAGATCATGCACCAAAAAACGACAGTAAAAACCGTCAACAAAAAGCCTACGATGTCTTGACACTCAACTCTAAGCTCCCCTGCACTTAAATGTAGCTTAAGGACCACTGGCAGCAAGGCATTGGTGGATGCCAGTGTGGCCAAAAAAGTGCACTGCGAAATGGAGACCAAATACAAAGGTAATACTTTGATGGAATCTTGAAACACTAATTTAGCGCATATAAACAAGGGCATAAGAAGGCGCATGAACAAACATGCAACCTTCTGATATCCTCACCTTTATCTGCTTCATTAGTATTCCAAGATGCCACACAAACAAGCACGCGTTGCAACACTATTTGATGGTAAGACCATGCCAAACTTGTTAGGTTTAACCCCTCTGCCACATGTTTACCTTTGACTGACTGCCACAATACTTCACTAAATCACAGGTATGTCAGAGAGAAATGCGAGCAGACAAAGGAAGAGCATCAGACTAACCTGGTTGAGACCGAGGTGGCGTCCTACATTGTCCGAGAGGTAGACAACCTCTCCATCGGTCGACAAAACCAGCAGGACAGCAT
This sequence comes from Dermacentor andersoni, assembly GCF_023375885.2. NCBI lineage: Eukaryota > Metazoa > Arthropoda > Arachnida > Ixodida > Ixodidae > Dermacentor > Dermacentor andersoni. The sequence continues at coordinate 157,284,766 of NC_092820.1, forward strand.
CCAGGGCCTCCAGAACTGATGAATCGTAAGGGCTGCAGCCTGCTGATTTGGCCACATCTACAAAAAATATATATATATATAAGTAGCCACGCTGTCATTATTTATCATAGCTTACCTACAATTGCATACCTCCGAAAGCCACCAGGAAAGTTACAAAAAAAAAAGCAATAAGCACTAAAGAGTAAAGAAAAATAAATTATTGTCACCAACAACTTTAATTCAATATTGGAAATTTGCTTTGTACTATTGCAAAGCACCAAATATTGGTATTTTTGTGGCTAGTTAGTTATCTCTCCATTTCAAATCTTCTCCATATCACTCCATTTCATATGTAGCAGGCAACACTATGAAGGTTAGAAAGACTTCTCTCCCTGCTTGTACACGCGAACAAAAAATAGTGAGCCAAGTATGAAAAAAAACAAAAGTATGCGGTTCTATGTAAAATTAAGTCTTGTACAGCTTTGTAGCAAAGTATGGCGTAATTATCACTTTGGAAGCGTCACAAACCCAAACCCATTTGCCCCCAAATAAGCAAAGTGACTTGTTTCTGTGACCAATGGTCCAGGGTGCACTGCTCGCACTCCCGACTAAAACATCGTGCGACACATACTGGAGGCACAAAGGTGCCTGCATAATGTGTAGTTTGACCTAACCGTACATCCACAAGCCGTTTTTCTAATATATATGCTGTAGAGAGAGAGAGAGAGAGAGATAGTTTATGTGTCTAAATACCAACACGTATACATATGTGCTGTTTGTGTGCGTGTACGCATAAGCAATTTCAAACAGTTACCAGAGGCAGACGAGAAATGTGTGTGTATGAGACATGAGATGAGAAACACCTTGAGTAGAGCAGGCTAGCACGGCAGTAGATGGCAAAGAGCATTCTCAGGCTCTCTATGGATCTTCATGCAAGTTCTGCAGATGCAGCTCATTTCTACGATGACTCCAGCATTAGCTAAAGATTGTGTCTGAAAATTACTTGCAGGTCACAGAATAACTGAAAGCTGGGCGAGTTGGTGATTATTCACGGTAAGGCTAGCGTGCACAAAGAACGAAGGGCACGGGTTGTTTGTAAAATTGTTTGTAAACTAACTGTGTCCTTTGTTCTTCTTGCATGCTAGTTTTACTATGAATACCTCCAGGTCCTTAGGTGTTTGCCCTCAGCTTATGCTGTTCTTACTAAAAACAGCATGAGCACATTTACTAAGAGTCTGTATAGATCTGCTAATGTTTCCTGCTCTCTCTCTCTCTCTCTCTTTTTTATCTTAGTTGGTGGCCCTGCAAACTTGAACAAAAAAATCGATACTTAAAAAAAAGGGAGCAGGCAACATTACTCAGACCTGTGCCTTTTGTCTTGGCAGTACAGCAGCAATAATTCTCAGTCGGAGTAATTTCTTAATGGAACAGAAAAGGCACAACCTAAGCAAGCACGCTTATGTTTTTTGCCATTTCCTTGAATTAAAGAGAATAAATAACAAATTTTGGTGCTAAAGAAAAAATCTGGTTATGTATTTTAATGCTACTTAATAGCTTGTTCACCATATTCACTGGTGAGCACAGTGCCCCAGAAACAGTTTAATTTTTTTTTGCATTTTCTGAATAGATTTCGTCTCAAGCTTAGAGATGATTGTGTCACTGTGCCCCCAGCTACATCACGACACTCAGGAAGAAAGCACGATGCCACCTGTTCTTTGAACAACTCCATTCGTTTGGGAAAATGCATAACGCAAAGCTGTGGGTCCTAAACCTCTTACTTGTAGCAAGTAAGCTTTAACTTTAAACCTCCTTATCAACACTCTGCAAATGTCAGGACATGTATTAATGCACATGTTTACCAAGTACGCTCCAAAAAGAAGATACGTAACAAAGGATTCTTTCTGTTGCAAAGCATTTGTTGCATACATGCATAGATATTTCTGTAGTACTGCTCTGTCTGCTTCACTGATCCGCCTGCCTGCCCACCCACGAGCATTGCATGCCTAGGTGTGGCTGTGAATGTGTATTGCCTTTGAAGAACAAGAAACATTATTATTACTACTACTACTACTCACTACTACTACTACTACTACTATTATTATTATTATTATTATTATTATTATTATTATAAACAAGAACACAATGAAAAATTCACAAAGCAAGAATAAGAAATGTGAGGAGTGTGTAGACGATTGGTAAACATTCGTTTTAGCAAAATGGCTGCCGCACAATTCGTGCATTTGTGTTTGGTATTAGCTCTACGACTATCACAACAGTAATGTAATGGTGAATGGCCCAGACTACTGTGCCTACATAGTAGGTTCAACCACTGCCTCCTATATACTTTCTGTGACCATGCAATCACTTCGTGGTGCTGTTCAACCTCCCCGCCTGGCCTTCTCGCATTTTCAGTCTGGGCTAACAGCGCCCTCTCTAGGGGCAATATCAAAGCGTCTGCGAGCAGTGGCCAGCGTGTGGAGAGTGTGCAAAGGTAATTGGTGCACATCTGGAAGTCTAATAAGTGTGACGAAAACCTGTTTGCCTGGATAAAGCAGTGGCTGAGGTCAACGCATAACATGAGTGGAAAGCAGCGGCTGCTGTATGTAAAGCAAAAAGGTGCTTCCATCTGTGAAGTTGGCTATGGGCATGCCCTCCAAAGGGACCTAGATTCAGTAACACTATAGAAGCAGCACAGAAAGAAAGGCCAACTTTAGCGGGTGTCGCATTATAACACTGTCTGCTCTGGATGGATGAATGGAAGGTAGATGCGTCCCCTTTGAAATGGGGTGATGGTGGTTGCCACCATGCTGAGGTTTTTATTTTTGTTTTACTGTGTTGTATGTTATTAAAATTCTTTATTTTCTTTAAGTACTTCTTCCTACACTTTAACCTAATGTCACCTCTCTGCTTTTGAGCCACCAATCTTCCAATCACTTTTTGCTAATTTCCACCACATATTTATTTGCATCACTATTATTATCTCTAAACCCTAGGGCCTCAAGAAGCATGACTGTGCCCGCACCGACATCGGGATGGATACCATCGCATTTTTATATGAGGTGTTCTATTGTTTCTACAGATTTACCGCACACAGTACATGTGTCTTCTTCTTTGTTAAATTTCTTTTTATGGCTGTGCATTCTAAGACATTCTAACCTAGCTTCAAAGAGTAGGGCACTGTCTCTCAAGTTATCATAAAACGCTTCCTTCCTGATCTGCTGTTTCCAGTATTGATATAATTCAACACTATGCTTCTTTCCTATTGAATTTATCCAATTTATACCTATCCAAATTTACCTATTTTATCTATTCTGGGTTGGTGTCGCCGACTGGGGGTGAGCGCTGGAACTAGGCACGATGACTGGCACCCTGCAATTTTCGCACTGATGGAAGCATAAAGGAGGCTACGGTTAAACAAACTATAAGTTGCGCTGTTAGATAATGCCGTAACTGCGCCGAAAGGCGGGGACGTGCATTATGATCGCAAGTGTTGGTTGACTTCCAGCCAGACCCTTCAGTTTTGTGCTGTTTGCTCAAGAATTCAGGCGCTGGGAGATAAGCTGCCACAATCACCTCGCACGGCGCCCCAGAAGTCAACAGAGCGTGGCGCAATGTCTACTGGCTTGTTGACTTTGTGAAGTGGGAAAGACGACAATAGTGTGATACAAGTGGTACTATCGGCATCACACCTGCCGGCAAAGCAATCAAAAGGCTTGCAGTCTCTGAATGTGATACATTCTATTCATCAAACTTCACAATCTTTATGTTCCAAAGGTCACCAGTAGAACAGAGAAAAAATACATTATATTCTTTTTTTTTTAAGGGAGCAAGGATGAGGGGATCTAAAGGGTTCAGTGTTATGATAGTTATTACCATATGAAACAAACAGGCAATGAGGTCAGAGAAAGTGTAGAGGAATTAATTATGTTTAATTGAAATTAAGAAGTAATAAGGAAAGGGGAAGTGAAAGTGGACGAAATTACAAATAACCGCAGGTGGGAGTCGAACCCACACCTTCTGAATTAAGCATGCGGTGCTGTATCAACTATGCTACCTCAAGGCATCAAGGCTGCCAAATTCGAGACCCCAGCTATTTGGAAGATGTTCAAGCAAACGTTAATAAATAAATACATAAATAGCGAATCTACACAAGAGGTTCTACAAAAAAACAAAAGAGAGAATGCAGGAATGTGCACAGTGCAATCACAGTATTGCTTGCTGAATTAACATTGTCAAGAGACAAAAGAGTGATATACACAGCTATTTATCTACAGCCGCACAGATAACTGCCCAGTTGCGTTGAAACTGCACAGATGTGTGTGAGTTCCTGGTGTTTTAGTGCACTTGAAACATTATTACCAACCTATCGGAGGTAAAACAAGTACAAAAGGATAGCCTCTATTCTGTACTTAAAAGTTAAAGAATATCTGTAAGACAATTTTTAGATGTTGTAGATGGGATACGGCATAAGATCCTACAAATTGGAAATTCTCATTCCAATCACCTAGCCCAGATTTCATGAAGCCTCAAAAGCTCAATCCTTGACAATATAGTGGCAATTATATGTAAATGTATGTACAAATTATAAGTTTTTTTCAGGACTGACACTTCAACAGTAAAAACATTTGCCAGTTGTGTCATTTCACTGGCTTCCCAGTCTGCTAAACCTTCTCAACCTGAAACTTTCCGCCTACGGCAGAAGACACCGATAGCAAAAGATAAGCTTGAGCACAGAGGTAATCTTTTGACAACACAATCATGTCCAGCTTCCAAATGGCTGCCACTAAAAGGTGCAGCTGTCCCTAATCCCTTGATATCGTACAAAACAACTAAAAGGGTCTACGTATTCTTCTTTTACGATAGAAGCATGTGGAAATACTTGGATGACAAGGGAGCAGCATTTGGTGTGTTTGTATGCCAGTGTGGCTCTTCAAAGAAGGCAGGTTCACTGGCAACTGTTAGAGGACACAGTGTTAGGTGGTGGTAGCAGTTTTACGCGACCAAGGCATTTCTTAGGCATGAACAGAAGACCTGAATCGCTTTCGCACACACTTAGCAGATGCCTTACAAGGCATGCCTTAAAGAGAAAAACAGCTTCAGCTGTATTAGTGAATTCAGCTTCTTGAATACCAAAAAAGGCGCTCTTGTTAGGAGAAAAGGCTCAGTAAGCTAGAAAGAACTCAAAATGAAAAAAAAAGAAAAGGGAGGCAGCACCACTTTGAAGTTCTTGCACTAGCTCACTGTGATGTCATGTATTTTAAAGGCAGCTACTCAGGCCTTAGCAATTTTTTTTTACCGGTAAAGATGGACTACGTTACATTTTAAAGGAGCCAAGAAATGAACTTGGCAAGTTTCAAGGACATATACCGTGCCAAAATGATCAAATTATGGGAAAATGCATTGAAGCCATGATGTTACGCTGACTTAGAGCTGCCGGGATTTCATTGTGAAATTAAACAATCTGAACTTCGGCTTTCATTTTCTCTTTCAGCAATCATCGTGTCACCGGGAAATTAACAAAGATAGAGTTTTGGAAGAATACTTTATCAATTTAAGCTGATTTAGCGTTTCTCTTCAGGGTCCCTTTATTGTGCGCAGGGCTTTCCCACAATACACTGTGGGCAGTGTGATTATGTCCCCCTCTTTAAGAATACTAAAGTGATCGTGAGGCACAGAGACAAATACAGCACCAGAAGCTGAAGCAATAGTAAAGGGTCATTGCAGGCAAGGTAAAGGGATGTTGCTGAATATGTTTCCATTGTGACCACCTGTATTTTAACTCCCCCACGATAATGCCGTACAGGCGATGTAGGTATACCGAATAAATAAATTAAAAAATAAATAAATAAATAAAGGGTGGTCATTAACTAAGCCATCTGTAGCACTGCCAGGTAAAGAAATATGCTACTGTTTGGAATGCATAGGCGGTTGCATGCCCACTCAGTAATCCTTTAGCTTGGTTTGAAGTAGCAGGCCTTTCTGAAGATTCGAGTTGCATAATGATTACATGGATTGTTTATAATCAAAACATATGTGCATACATGTTGATTTTGAGAAGTGAATTTCAGTTGGAAGCCAGCGCTTGTCTTCACTACATTCTTCCTGTTCTTGCTTAGTTTCCCTGTTGTGAATTTAGCCTCCGATATTGACAGAAAGAAAAATGAGGATGAGAGACATAATGTTAAGGGATAAAAAGCAGTGTGGATAAGATAATAAAAGTCTAGCCTGAACCAAGAGGAAGATATGAACATGGTAGGGACATAGTGCACAGAATAGATAAGCAACAGCTTACTGCAGCAGCAATCTTCAATGTAGAATGCACCATAAAAACTTTGTCACTGTTGATCCCCACAACAGTGACAAAATTCTGTATCCAGAGGAAAGAGGGCAGCACAAAGTGGATAAAACTGCTACTGCAACTGACTACAAAAGCTAATAATTTTAGCAATAGTACACAGAGGAATACTAAAGAAAGCTTTAATTTCTTTGGTTTTCCTGTATACTCATGAGGGCTTACATTGCACCGCAACGTTCGATTCTTGAGCTGTAGTGAAAGTGCCACAAATTACACAACACATGAATACCCGGCACATGTGGCAAATGTTCATCTTTTCACAACTGCAAGCCACGGGAACTTAGGAGCGGCTCACCAATAAACCCTCATATGCTACCATGTGGGATCAATGCTGCCAAAGTCACTACCCCCGCTGCGCAATGCGGAAAAATAAAGATGTTGTGGGGCATTTTGTCTACTTTCATCTCCCCTTTGTTCATTATTTATTCATTTCATATAGACAGAAAAAATAATTTCCTGTATGCTTTCCTGGGCTTCATTCTCTGTTGGCTTCATGAGGGAGAACAGTGCTTTTTATTCAAAGCAACAACTTAGCAAACTTGGTTAAAACACGTTGGCAGGTTAGTTGGTTAGAATCCATGGTAGAGTGTATAAGCGCGACTGAACGAGGACGTAGAAAGAAACAGATACACAGACACAGCGCTTCATGATGCGCTGTGCCTGTGTATCTGTTTCTTTCTACGTCCTCGTTCAGTCGCGCTTATACACTCTACCATGAAACTTAGCAAATCCTAGAAATGTCTTCGCAGAATGACACTTAGTTGCGCTGATGTCGACGTGACCTGGCAATAGAGGCTGCACATACCAGCTATTGGCTCAAGGATCTCACGTAGACGCAAGTAGCTGATGGCCAGACGCATGACCGAGGCTTTGTCCAGCTGGCAGGCCACATTCTCCGGAAGCGGCAGCTGTTGTGACAGCTCAGTGAAGATCTCTGACTCTTTACTGCGCCGGCATCTCGCTGCGTCCCGTGACTTCTCTTTGCGTTTTTCAGAATTTTTGCTGCAAAGACAGAAAGGAAAACAGTGTGAGACCCATTGCGCCCTTCAAATGAAATCAGCATAACCTATTATGAGGCCAGTAAAGTATTCAGTGACTAATGCTCAACATTCACATGCACAGTATTTCCAAGGACCAATGTCCGACTTCCAGGTATATGCATCCACCATAAGCCCATTTAGCAAGAGTCAGTGGATCAGGACATAAAGAAACAAACCTTATCTTTCAGAATGTGCTGTTCTAGAGGACACACAAGACAGCGCATAGTGACCAGAACAGGGTGGTCAGCAGAAGTGTCATGTCGACATCAGTGCAACAAAGGGTCACTCTGGATGCCATATCATACAAGAGTGAAAAAGTATAGTTGAAAGTGGTGAACGAACGGCCTCAGCTGGAGAGCACATAATTGAAACCACGCAAATGACTGACCTGAATAAGCATATCAATGAAATTAAAGTCTCGCTGAAAGAATTTTAACAGCATTGCACTGCAGATTAAGCATCTACACAACAACCACATACGCATGCAGTGACAAAGCATGCTCAAGTGCAAACGCAACATATCAGCACTTACATACGTCCGCACAATTTAGCTATGCTGAAGTTAAGTTCGCCGTAATTACAAAGTCACTCAGTAATGGTGAATGTTCCAATAAATGGATACGATCCTAATGAAAGTGGACATGATGACAGTGGAAAGTGGACGTATCACTATCTGATAGCGATACACCAAACTACCCAGACCACTTGCATTCAACAAGTCAGCACCTGGATTTGTTGAGCAACATATGAGATAGTCCTGTTCTTTGCAGTGAGTGAACTTCGAGAAACACAAAGTCAAACAGGAATCTGACGTAGCCAAAACGAGCCAAGCATTACCGAGCACGGTGTTTGACAAACGAGAACAGCGCACTGCGCATCATGTCCCACAGTTCCTCAACGAATGGTTGCCATAGGAAGGGTGCTTGCGAGAGACTAAGCCTCCACACATACGCACACACACATATGGCTAGATGATAAGAACTAGCTGCAAAAGAAAACCAGAGCAGCAGGGGGTGGGGAGCCTTGGAGAGGGGAGACCACATGTGGCTTTCACAGCATCTGGGGCGTAAAGGATTGAGTTATCAAAGCGGCTCCCAATCTCGTTTAACACTGTGGCAAAGTGGAATGAGCCTTTTTCCTTCTGGTCGCACTGCACACGGCAAATGGGGGCACTGCTAAGAAGCCAGCTGGCTCGGTATCTTAGGCACGCCGCTTTAAGCCGCCGCAATCCGACAGTGACAAATGGCGACGGCGTGATGCAATTGGCTAGCACGAATGTACAAAGGCACCGTCTTGTTCACACGCATGCGCCCTCGTATTTTTCTCCCAAAGGCCTCGAAACGTGATGTGAGTGCACTTAGAAATGTGCCACTTTGTTTCGCACTGATTGTAGATATCTCCTTCCAGAGCGTTACTTAGATAAACACTTGACAAATGACATATTTTGCTCGTTTGAGAACTCGCACAGTGCCAAGTGAACTGCCCTCATATTGTGGGACACCTAGCAACAGGTATAATACGGCATCAGATTTCTATCTGTAGATTATTGTTCAGAAAGTATGTTTGGACTCCGCACATGTTTAAACAAAAAGAATGCTGTAACTTACACACACACACAGAAAGAAAAAAAGGACCAAGAACCAAGAAGATATTCCTAAATAATAGGTACAAGCAGAGGTACCGCAGAACCAATGCTGAGATAGTGCCCCTATCTATCCTCAGATTTTCTCAAGGCCTTGCGTGACACAAGATTGCTAGGCTCCTACAACAGGCAAGGAAGCCTTGCAGGTGGGGGGGGGTTAGAAAGCTCATTTTTTATAGCGTGCCACTTCTGTTGTTATTACACTCTCCCATGAAAAGAACAACCTTTCAGTGATTCAAAGCCACGTGCTCATCGTGCCGCAGCTTGGTGAAAAAGCGACAGAAGTCACACCACCTTAGAAATTACAAGCGCGATTAGGGCTGCCCTGTGCCAGCGGCCTGCAGAACCGGGTTGCAGATCTCACAGGCCGGGTTCATTAGAAACCAGCCCCTCAGAGCCACCAGAATTCCTACGCATGCACTTCCTCGCAATTTCTCCTCACTTGTTGCACACATAAAGCTCTCTGGGCACGTCCGTGGTTGTGTCCTTGTTCTTTTTTTTTTTTTTCAGCTGTGAATTTAATCAGAGAGTCAAGAATGAATAGACGGTAGGCCAGGAAACAAAAAGATACAACTGACGTCCCTCTGGCAACTGCAGACACAGAACTGAGATTAGGGTGAGAATGCCAGGAACACTAGCTGAGAGGAGTTGCTTCGAAAACAGGTTCTGCGAGTTGGCTCCCCTCTCCTAGCGGAGACATGCTCAGGGGCCAATTAAATGTGGCCCTCCTCCTCCCCACCCCTTGTGACACGAAAGAAGTCCGAGCAGGAGCCCCCTCCACCACCTCCAGGGCAAGCCCCGTGGCAAAGCAATCTCTTGAAACAGATGAGCAACCACTGGCAACTTTGAACCCAAAGCGCAGAGCACAAATAAAGGCAATGGCAATTGTGTTTTGTTTCTGGAGGCAGCAATCACTGCAGGAAAACCTGTTCCAAGTGGTAGTAGAGGAAGAAGACTAAGCAATAGAAAGAATGTGCGTGATGCACAAGTAAAAAAAAAAAAGAAGGCTTTCTAGGGAAGAAGTTTTTCATTCTATAGCCAGGACTGACTAGAAAGCAATGAACAAGAATATTTGGCTCAGAATGTGACACTGGTCAATCTTGGTAACATTTTGCTTACTTTTGAAAGAGAAGAAAAAGTATCTGTAAATGCTGTCTAAATATTTCTACCTGCATTACAGGAGAATAGCAGAAAGTAGCTATTAATTTTCACAATAACTATTCAGTATCAAATAACTCACACAGGTAACTGCTTAATCCCTCCTTAAGAGAACTGTTATGTCTCAGTATAAGGCGACCTGGTTATTATTTTATATTTAAAAGAATGTTCTGCACTTACCACTACTGTGTTTTCTGTCAAATTTTGCAGCGAGATTGCATTTCGTTTGTGGTCCACATTACATTGTTCAACGAAACACTCAGCATCCTTGCTTTCGGTATTCATCTAGATGGTATGAATGTTCACCATAGTATGCACACCTCACCATCAGAGGTGTGTGTACACTTTCTTTTTTTTTAATTCGTCCAGTAAAGGCTCGATCCGCCCACAGTGTCACTCCAATCAGTACGATGCATGCCTTTCACTTATGTAAATCACCAGCTCGCCCAAATCCACGGCTGCTACTTCGGACACTCAAATTCCACCCACACTGTCAAATTATGCAGTGGTGGCGTGTTGAGCGAATCAGAGGGGAGCCCAAGCAGTCCCGTGAGCCAATCAGAGCTGTTTAGTTGGCGGATGGGCGTAGCCAGGGGTTGGAGGGGTCCACACCGTGATCGTTTCCCTCTCTTCCCTCCCCTATCCCGTCCCCGGTCTTGTGGACCATGTGTCCCGAATCATATCGCATACGGCAGGTCGGACGTTTCGCGTGCAAATTCGCATCATATGCATCGCGCTTTGCACTGTCCTCTCAAGGGCATTCTGCGTCTAGAAAAAAAATAAAAATAAAACCGCCCGCCGTATAAAACCTTACACGCAGGAAATTTCCCACGGTTTAAGAAGTCTACCGATTGTACGCCTAATGACGTATGGATACCGCAATGCAGCTCAACTGAAAGCGTGCGATGCTCGAGCTCGGCGATCGGGTTAACAGAATACATGCACAGCACGTGGAGCGGAAACGCGGCGGCGCTTGCTTGCCGATGCTTTCCTGGGAAGGTTAAGTCATTCCTCCCGCTCAGGCCCAAGGTGCGGCGCCGGGGCGTTGGGCGGTTAGCAATGGTAATAATCTCACAGCTGCAGGCGCCGACGCCAGGATATGCGTCAAGCGTGGCGACCAAGAGAGATAGAAGCTCGAGAAAATGAAAGCAAGAAAAAAGGAAAGAAGCTACGCGTCTTCAGCCCGACCGTACGCGCGGCGCGGTTTGTAGCGCGTACAGCACAGAGGCCGGCGTTCAGCTTCAGCGAACAGCACGCGGTGCCCTGGGGAAAACCCACGTGAACGAGCTGCAAAGTGACAGACGGATGGAAGCGCGCCCGTGGAGAAAACTAAAATAAAAAGGAAGTGAAAGAGAAAAAAAGGAAGGCCAGCAGGCGTCATGTCACCGCGACTTGTTCGAAGAAAGCAGACACGTCCCCGAGCTTTTTGAAACACCGATAAGGCCGAGCCGCTCTATCAGCGAAAATTGCGGCCCCGGGCTGAGCGCATGTCGCCGATGCTGCAAGTGTTCAGCTTAATCAGCGCAAGCTAGCACAAGTCAGAAGTTTCACCGCGAATGCACTCTAAAAAAAAATTTTTTTTTACACCCTTTGGGGCGTATCTTGTGCACGATGACCGTCTTCTGCCTTGCTTGCGTTGCCCTTCTTGAAAAATCTGCACTCGCTACTTTTCTATGAAGAATGCTATGCTAAGGCGGTTCTTAAAGGAAGCTATCTCACGCTGATCATGTGCAAGGCCTGTCTCCTTCTGACGCGTGCTCCAACCCAGCCAATCGGAACTTCAGCAGCAGATGAAGTCTCCCCCCACCTCCCGGAAGTATTGAGCGCGCAACGTCAAAGAACGGAAAATCGTTCAAGATAGACTATTACTGTTTCAGGACAAGACAAGCTACAAAGGGCGCAGTTTTTTTTTTTTTTTTTTTGAAGAGATTCGTAGTCAGCCTCGAGACCGAACAGCAGTGGTATACACGTGGACATCGTCAAATTCCGGCATATTATAGAATTCTGTAATGGCGACATTTTTAGCCAATCCGAGATGGCTCAGTAGCCCTCTCGACCAATCAGAGCTGACAAGGTGGCGAATTTTACAATATGGCGGAATTGTACCATGTTCAGAACAGCATCACGAGGAGCGAGTTTGGTTTGTTTCGGTCTGCTTTGGTCTGGTTTGGTTTTCTTCCTTCACCGATGGCGACGCTCTCACTGCGAAAGATTGAACCTATGAGCCCTATGTCATTAGAGAAGACGTTTAGTCTTCACACACACACACACACACACACACACACACACACACACACACACACACACACACACACACACAAAGCAACAACAGAAATATTGGTTAATAATCAATTAAGGAATAAAGGAATTAAGGAATAACAAACACTGAAGTTCGCCTGCTTCGAGAGCTTTCGCTGTGCCAAAACGGCCTAAATACGAATATAAGATTCCCTGGACAAGAACGGAAGCGTGCAGATGAAGATGAAAACGGATAACAAGGCGGTCAAGGAAGGGAACAAGAGGAAGATAGAAGAAAGAGATGAAATATGGCGATTTATATCAAATATGGCAAATATGCTTTGAGGCAATGACAACAACAACAACAAATGTGGCGATCAAGTTACCGTAATAAATGCTCGAAGGCTCCCAGCTTTCGGGGAGTTCTGCACTTCGGCACAGTCGGCTACGGACTTGGGGACATGTGGGTGACGTTCTACGTGACACAGCGAGGAGGCCAGCCAATCATCACAGGCTACAAGCCGGATGGGGGAGGACCTCTCTCGTGCACAAGTCGAGATGACCACCCCGCGGCTCTGCTCGACGTCATCGTCACCAGGGCCGTTACTACAGTGGAAGATGTCATCGCTAACGGTGCTGCAAAAATCAACGTGGAACTGAGTGAACTCACCCTTTTGGACACGCCATGAACTGCAACGCAACCGCAAGCGCGCCTTCGTTTCCCGTTAATCGCTCAGACGCATTCGGAGAGCTTGCCACAATGCAAATGCAACAAAACTCAGCAGCAGGAAGCACTTATAACGGATTCTGCAAATTACAGGAGAGTTGAATTACCAGCGGAACCTGAGCGATTCGACGGTGCTTCGTCCAGCGCCACTATACGTGGCTGTAGACTATAATATGAGTACGCTTGCGAACACAATAACTGGGGCGTCATCGACATTGATCGAGTGTTTCACCTGCGGAAGTATACCGTGGAGGAAATACTAAAGAATGGTTCGACCTTCGCATCTCAGAGAGCACAAGAAGCAGCCGTGGAAAGCCAATTCTGTTGCAGAGAGAGCCGTACGAGACCTGAAGACATTCTTGGCTCTCTGCCCCGACTTCAAAGGCGGCTGAAAGTGCGCGTTAGAAACAGCTGTTTCTCATCATAACCGTTCCTACACTGCTGAATTAGGATGCAGCCCTCATTTCGGCGCTTTTGGCAGATCTGTGTGGCTTGCAGCCTATGAGGAACTACAGGGATTATCGACAAGGTTACACTCCGGGAAAAGCCGCCGTCTACAGAGCAACGACGGAGATCTCCCCATGCTATGGAAAGAAACTTTGATGAACGAAATCGCTCCAAGATACAGGATGTAACTCCTGGAGACACGATTTTGGTGAAAAAGGGCCTTGATTTTCAAGGACTCCATTCTCCGGCCCATATCTTGCTACCAAAAACAGCGAGGCAGCAAGGGATCCCAAAAACTGTTTATTACGAAGAACCGAGAGGAAAGAATGAGAGAAGAAGCTTCCATCCAAAACATTAATCCGCACCATCCACGGAAGGATGACGACAGAAGGTGGGGAGGTTATAACATTCCCTGTTATAAGAATACAGGATGCGCGAATGACGGAAGACGGAATGACGGAGTACTACGAATAATCAGAAGAAACTAGGGGGGAAATGCAGCGGATCCAACGAGTTGGAATCCATATACAGCGAAGCTTTGTGTGGGTGCATAAAGAGCGGAAACACGAGTTGAAACACACACACACACAAGCGCGGAAGCACACATATTACGCCGTGCATTTCGTTGAGCGGAGTTGCTGACTATACTAGCAAGTACGATGGTCGTCTTGAACGCATCGTGGTTTCAGCGGTAGCATGCACGTGTGTAAGTAGCGCAATTCAAACTCATTCTATCCGCAAGAAGCCTTTACTTCCTCATTGTACCGTGCAGCTATCCGCGGATGTGCAAAGGCGAGCTTTCTGGTTCTTTTTATTTTCTTTCCCCCGCACGACCGGCGTCGCCGCAGAGACCAGAGCCATCTGGTGGCGATGCAAGGAAGCCGGCGGCGGTGACGCGCGCCTCCTCCGCTGTGATTGGCCGGCCTATTCGCCAAGAGAACAGCCAGGCCTCAGCACTCACGGTCACCAAACCCGGTGAGATTCGCAAAAAAGAAAAAAAAAAAAGCTTCGCTTTTAACATCACTCGCCTGTATTTGTACACTATACCAAGTTCTTGCTGCTAACCGCGCGGTGCTACTGCGGCGACACTGACACAGCGCGTGCTCAATATCATGCCGTACCTATAGCATTTCGGGCAACCAAAAGCCGCTAAATAAACCCCTTAAATCCAAGAAGCCACACGAAACACATTTAACCGGACGACTGTTCTTTCCATTGAAGTCTATCCCCACGACAATCCGACTTTCCGCCACCAACACACCCTGACGAGGCAAAAAGCAAGGAATGTACTGCAAGGTATCGCTTGATAAAGAAGCTGATGATAACCTCTCTTGTTACTTCGTAACGGACACAAATAGCGTGTTTCCGACGTCTGAGGAACCAATAAGTATGTTTAACATGGCAAAGCATATTAAAATCAACCAATCAACGATATCATGAGCTGGGAAATCGCCAAGACAACCCTCCGCCGTCATATAATAACAATAATAATAATAATAATAATAATAATAATAATAATAATAATAATAATAATAATAATAATAATAATAATAATAATAAAATTTGGGGCTATTAACGACCCAAGTCCGCTTTATTCTTTTCTTACTATCTTACGAATTTTCGGCCTTGTTTGCTTCTCGGTGTAGTCTTTCATGTGCCAATTTGTGTGCATCTCGTAATATGAATAACGTTTCGAATGTTGACACTTCACTGCCTCGTTCTGCAAGGAGGCGAAGCCAGTCAAGCTGCACGTTTAAATCGCAGTTTTTTTTTTTTTCCTGCGCACTCTGCGCACTCTAAATTTCCTGTACCAGACCGGAGGCCGAATTTACAAGTGCCCAATCGGCGCACACTAAGCGTCCCGTACCACCACGCAGATCGAATTTACAAGTTTCCAATCGGCGCACAATAAGCGTCCCGTACCAGCCCGCAGATCGAATTTACAAGTTCCCAATCGGCGCACACTAAGCGTCCCGTACCAGCCCGCAGATCGAATTTACAAGTTCCCAATCGGCGCACACTAAGCGTCCCGTACCACCCCGCAGATCGAATTTACAAGTTCCCAATCGGCGCACACTAAGCGTCCCGTACCAGCCCGCAGATCGAATTTACAAGTTCCCAATCGGCGCACACTAAGCGTCCCGTACCACCCCGCAGATCGAATTTACAAGTTCCCAATCGGCGCACACTAAGCGTCCCGTACCAGCCCGCAGACCGAATTTACAAGTTCCCAATCGGCGCACACTAAGCGTCCCGTACCAGCCCGCAGATCGAATTTACAAGTTCACAATCGGCGCACGCGAAGCGTCCTGTACGCAAGGGCACAAATGACACACTTTTCTTTTCCACGTCCCCGCACACTTCATCCGGCCGGCCACCCCCAATCTCGTGGTCACGTGAACGGCCGACATCCCAGCGAAAGCGACAACGCCGGCGGACATAATATATTATGGCGGTGTTTTATCTCCGCCTCCGCGGAGAAATTGCGCAATACCCCCCTGGTATCAGCTGGCGAGCCTGATACGACTCGCAAGTTTCGCAGTCGCGGTTTAGAAGAGTGGGCGCCTGTCGTTGCGCCATCGCCGTGATCTCGTTTTCGGCCAAGCCGCAGACCGGCGGCGTATATATATATATGTATATGAAGCGGGAGAAAGTTAACTATACAAGCTCGATAGGTGATAGCAAGTGTTCGAACAATACCTGGAGCCAACGTTTCGAGACAAGGGTTGACTTTTATTCTTCGGAGCGACTCGGGAATTACGAGTCGATCGACCCATGCAGAAACATTGATTGCTGAAAAGTTCCTTGTTCCATGATAACGTCTGATCATTCCGGGTCTCCGTCGTCCTGGGGGAGGAGTTTTTCTCTTGCTTGAAATAAGCTGGAGAGGGGTGCCTGCAGACACTACGTGAAGCTGGCGCACGCGGGTACGGTATAACAGGAAATGTTCCTAACCTCTGATGATTGATTGTCCTGAACACACACACACCTCGAGGAATTCTTCCACGGTCACGGTGCACAAGGCCAGGTCTGAAGTTACGACACAGGCCATGAAGCGCACGTGCAAAAAATGAAAAGAACGGATGCCTCCCTAGGCGTAGACTGCCAAGTGACTTTACATAGAAATGGCGCGAAAAACATAAGAGCGATGAAAAGGCTGCTCGCACAGATGAAGAAGAAGAAGAAGAAGAACTGGTCGGACCAAGGCAAGCAACGTTAATTCGAAATTCGGGCGGGCTTGAACAACACGAGCGACTGCTCGTAATTCTTCGTCCATGTTGCACTGCTTGTGACGAAGCAAGGTTACGCAGTTTTCGACGTGTCCAGGCAGACAAGGCGCTCACACGTGGGCTGACCGAGCTGCGCGCGTAAATTTCGCGTGAGCGCACGTTAAGCGAGAACGGCGGCTCAAAGAACTCAACGAGGCAACCGCTCTTTGGCGTAAACACAAGACGACATAACCGCGACGAAACGAACGTAAACTGCACGCATGCACGACTGCAGCGCACTCAAGCGGGAAAAAAGGGCAACGTTCGCGACGTCCGACGTACGGCGCGGGCTACAAACACTTCGACGAAGTGTCAGCACAAGCGCACTGCGGTCTTAATGCGATTAGCATCCTTAGGATACTTCACGCACACTGCGCGGTGGCCTATGTATATGCGTCTCTAATTGTATTACTGCCAACTTGTGTCAGTGCGTATGTGACGCTCTTCAATGGCAGTAATAATAATAATAATAATAATAACAATAATAATAATAATAATAATAATAATTTAAAATTTCCCCGGTGCTCGGATGAATCGAGCCCGAGTCGTATATAAATTCAGACAATCTTGTCTCAATATTATGGGCAGGCGAATATTTGAAGTTTCGAATCGACTATTAAACTCTAACTATTCGAAAATAAACTGCTCGGTATTTTTGAATATCGAAACTAACCAAAGATTTAGCATTAACCGACTGTCAAACTTCTGGTTACTGTTCGCCGTCTGCTAGACAAAGTATCGCAGATTATCAGAAGTGAGACAAGTTTTCGAAACAATGAAGAAACAAAAATGCGCATAATGGAAGATTTGCTTGTGGTTTCGCGGCCGAGGCCTTCATGACAACTCTGTGACTCTTGCTTGTAGTCTGTCATTTAGTGCTTATGGCAGTCTAGTCATGTGGTAGTTTTATCTTTTTAAGCTGCAACCAGTGATGTTTTCCTTCCAACGGGTCCCATTAAATGTGTCTACGGTACACAGTTCCTTCAGCAGCTTTTTCTCTTCGTCCACAACTTGTCGTTTTCTTTTCCGGCAACCGTTTATTTAGTGTTTTTTTGGAAAGCTAGCCTTACAGCACTCATTTATTCTCGAAAAGCTTGTTCGCAACCAAGGTATAAAGACGTTGAGACATTAATCCTGCACTTTTGTTTTAATGAAAATGACTAATATTGCGTTTAAAACTGATCCCTATCGTCCTCGATAGTTAGCTGTCTTTTTTTCCCATAAGTCGTACAGGCGTGGTACCTGATTAATGGAACGAAATATTCCTGTTGTAAAGATACATGCGTTTGGCATTTCACTGTTCGATATTCAATTCAATATTCGGTACTTGCTATTCGTATTCCATTCGTACTCGAAAACGTTGGTATTCCTCCGCCTCTACTGAATATATATACTCGGCACCAGTACACACGCACCACGGGCGGACTTCGTGGCGGCAACGCCAGATGGCGCAGCGTGTCTAGTGAGAAGCGCGGGAGAGAAGCCCGACTGCGTGTACACGTCTCGCGAGGTGCATTCGATTCAACCAAGTTTATCTGCACCTTGTGCTCCTACAGGCCCTCGATTCTACGACGTACAGCGCGGCGAGCCGCGAGCTCTGCACCAGCGCATTCGATTGCACAAGGTGGTGCAAAGTAAGGTGCAGTATAAGACGCCGTAGCAGTGCAGTGCCCCGTTGAACCTTGCAGCGGATGGGTCCCGCTCGGTGCAAAACAACCAGCAACGCCAGTACATTTTCGTTTGTGTGCCGTGCACCTTTTTCTGAATCGAACAAACTTGTGCACGACGCTTCCGGCGTTGTTCATATATATATATATATATACACGGTGGGCCGCTACACTGCGTCAGTGCTAAGCGCACTAACGTCGACTTTCATTGTGAGACAAGTTCTGCCGTTATTCTTTTTACAATGCACGTACAGTGTACAATGTTTTGTGCGTTTTTTGTGAACTAGCAGAATAAGTGGCCCGTGGAAATTATCGGGCATATAAGTACAAGACAACTGCGCTTACTACACATATATCTTTGGACTACGCAGACCGCCACGCCAAAGATTTCGTCACTTCGTCCGATTAATATTTTTGCAGTATCCAGGAAGAGCTGATGCTGGCCCTTCTTTCCGTACATTTCGGCGCGAACGCGTTCGCGGAGAGCGCGCGACAATAAATTTTCCGGTAATTCGGCGACGAAGATCGTTTCACTGGTGCCAGCCTGCCGATACAGCCACACCAGATGTGTATATATATACTGATGAGATTAACGAGGTTTACGAAACACGCGGAAGGCGTAAGTTTTTAATTAGCTTCTCATTAGTCTTATCTCATCAGTGAGCTCTTTTGGCAAGCCTGCAGAAGGAGCACAAAAAAAAAAAAAGAAAAGAAGAAAAGGAAGCAATTTCGCCAAAGTCAAACGTTGAAGAGACGAACGCAAGGGAGGAAGGAGCCGCCGGCTCATTTTCCCTCTCCAGCAGGGCAAACAACACCCTCGGGAGGCGTAACAGAAAGGAATTAGAAAGCAGTTTTTCTTTCTCCTAATTGCCTCGCGAGTGTTCGCGCGCACACGTGTTTACTGCGCATGCGCACACACTCGCGGATGCACACGCCAGCGAGACGGTGTCGCTGAGCCAGACGGAACGCGTAATCTGTTTTCTATATTTTTTTCAAGCGTGAGAAACGTCGCACGGCGCGCAGCCTGCATGGACGGCGCGGCGGTGAGTTATGACGCGAGCGAGGGTGTAAATCGCGCAGCCCGCGGGCACCAGGGGTGTTGGGTCAGCCAGAGCAATTAAGCTGATAACCGGGACCCGAGGTGAGCATGGACCATGCTCCCCTCTTCTACTCGACTACTTCTTCACGTGACCAACTGCTCACGCGCTTTCCCTCGCCCCCTCCTCCTCCTCCTCTCTTCAGCCAAGGCCCAGAAAGAGAGCGTGCGGGCCTTGTTTAAAAAAAAGAACTTCATATTCATTAACTCCTGGAAACCAACGCCGCCGATCGCGCGCTCCCACGAAAGAGGAAAGAACGCTTGTTGCCAAAGTCTCTGGCGAAGAAGGTGCGGGCAGCGTTATTAAAGCATAACTCGGTGCCGAAGGAGAAAGAAAAAAAAACTGAAAAAAAAGGGGAGGGGGTGGCACACAGACCAGGAGGAGGCAAGCGCGGTTGACAAGATCTGACAAGGTCACGGCGTGCGCCGCAATCGGGCAGCGGTCGGACGGCGAGGACTGCCGACCGATCCGGTCGCGGGCATGCGAATCACGCAACCTTTTCTCTTTCGCTCGGCTGACCCGCAGGAGCAGCAGGAGGCACCGCCGGTCGACTTCAGCGCGCCGCGACCAGTGGCCTTGGCGAGAAGTCAGACCCTTGCCGAAGCGAGCGCGGGTTGGGACGCCGAGCGAGCGCGCGCTTAGCCACCCCTAGGGAAAGGGAGAGTGCGGGGCCCACGCGCGAGGAGGAGATTCGAGGAGGGGTGGTGGAAAATATTGAACAACGTGCAACGCCGTAACTGTCTCTCCGTAGAGGAACACCTCAACCATACGCGAGTGACGACGATGCGGTGGGAATTGCTCGGACGCAAAGCCAATAGGGAGTTTTAGAAAATAATAGACAATTTTAGATTACATAAGGCACATAAGGCGTTGGGGGGAGGGGGGGGGGGACGCAAACGCTATACTGCACGCCCTTTGCGTCCCTTTCGCATTCTCTTTGCGCTATTTGCTATCTCCCGGCGATTTGCGTGCCCGCAGCCCTCGGGCACCCTTACGTGTTAGGGAGTATTTAGGAACCGTCCCCAAGCGCACCCAAAGCACCCAAACTCCGTTGTACGCCTTTCGCGTTATTTTGTGCTCTCTTCGTTTCCCTCTGCGCGTCTGTGGCCGATGGCGTCAACTAACTCTGGGTACCCTATTTCTAAAACTCGCTAATTCCCGAGCGGCTTTGCGTACCCGCAAGCTTACCCAAAACTCGTTCCCCAAAACCCGAGAAAACACAAAACCCATGAGGACCCAAAACAAATTAGAAGGTTCGTTTGTACTCGGCGTCTCCTAACATTGGCTCCCTCATTACTAAAACTCCCTATAAAGATACCACACAACCACTGACGACGACAAGTGTTGTGGGCATGGCGACGCGCGAAGCTGCTCGTGGAGTCTCGTTGTCGTCGCTGGTAAACAGCACATATGGACCGAGTGGCGTAATGCCACCGTAAAAGGAAAAGCAACGGCGGAAACGACAAGGTTAATGGAGCAAGGGCTCAAGTGAGACCACAGGCCGCATGTATACGTAAGCTGCTCGCGGGTATAATCGCATATGTGGGGGCTTCGAGGACGATGGGAGAGTGCAGAGGCAGCGACCAATCGGGGAGGAGGATGTGCTGCATAATCGCGAGGGCCCGCGCGCACAACGACATTATGGGCCGTGTACGTCTGAGGAAAAGGGTTCTGCTTAAATTGAGGACGACGCAACGAGCTATGGAAAGAAGAATGACAGGTGTAACGTGAAGGGATAAGAAAAAAGCAGATTGGGTGAGGGAACAAACGCGAGTTAATGACAACTTGGTTGAAATCAAGAAAAAGAAATGGGCATGGGCAGGACATGTAATGAGGAGGGAAGATAACCGATGGTCATTAAGGGTTACGGACTGGTTTCCAAGGGAAGGGAAGCGTAGCAGGGGGCGGCAGTAAGTTAGGTGGGCGGATGAGATTAAGAAGTTTGCAGGGACGACATGGCCACAATTAGTACAGAACCGGGGTAGTTGAAGTATGGGAGAGTCCTTTGCCCTGCAGTGGGCGTAACCAGGCTGATGATGATGATAATGACGTCTGAGGCCGCCGCACGTTGCCTAAGTATTCGGCACCGACAGCCAAAACGCCAATTAAAGATTCAATGGTCGAAAACCAAACATCCTTGCGACGAAGTCCGAAACTGAAGTAAGCCCAAAGGAAAGACTATAAGCAACTCGACGCCATGTTGGCGAAATGAGGTTTCCGGTATTCTTTCGTATCTTAAAGAGGAGTGGCCCCAGGTGAATGAACTACAGGCAAGCAAGCAACTCGAACCTACAAATTTTGTCTAAGGAACGGATAACTTCGTTTTTTTAATGCGCCACAGAAATAAAAATGGTGTCTGCAACCGTATCAGTAAGTTCGGATTCAACGTGTCTTGCATGGCGGCAGCACATATTCTCTTTTTCATAATTGCGCCCATTTTCACACGGTATCTCCGTTTCAGAGGTTTCACAAACCAACCCTTCCTTACCGCCTTATAGTTTACCATTCCCGATCTTTCCGGACATGTGTCGTTAGAATGTGGCCTCCCAGAAGATGCGCCAGTGCGATCTCGGAGGCCACAGTCAGACATACATAGGCCGGCCTTGCTTTTCTTTTTCTAAAAATTTAGTCTCCATTGCTTTTGTGCCTGTGCTATTTCTTTTGTCGCACTCCCGTGACGCATGCAGCGGCGTACAGAGCGTTTGTCAAAAGTATGCGAAGCGGGATTATATCCGCGAGACATACGACACGCGAGGGAGCGCGAAATGCGATCTCTGGAACGTTGGAAAGGTGAGCGGCACGTGCACATTTCTCTCAAAAAAAGAAAAGAAAACCCGTCTACACCCGCATATGCTTGCGCACTGTTCTCACAATAAGGCATCGATGCTCCCGCGACGGAGTTTGGACGTTGACAGTGGCATTACTTCAAAGCTGCCCGCCGGCCATTCCCTGCCCGCGACGTTCTTCCTTCCTCCAGGTGCGCAAACATTCCTTTCCCGCACGCTTTTCAACTGCCCGCTCCCTTCTCCGCGCGTACGCGTTATGTATTGTCGCACCTTGTGTAAGCGCACGCTTCACTGGTCGCGCGATACAGGTTAATGACCGCCGACGAAATCTACTAAACCGGATTCCATTCAGGCCGAGTATTGTTTAACACCGCATAGCCCAACTTATCATATTCGATAACGCCGAGTTTGATAACCCAAAGTGCTTATTGACGCGCGGGAAGCAACGCAAGAGCCATAGTAGCGGTTATGACACGCTGGAGCGTTTCTGGTTATAACGTCCCTGTTTTATTCTCTCTTTTACAGCGAAGCTGTTAGCCTCTAGAAGGTCGGGAGTTTTCGTGGCGTGCTCACCCTGAACATGGCAGCTAGAAATGGGGATTGCGTTTGAGTTTCCGCGTAAACAGAATAATGTTTTCTCGTATCTTCGAATTACAGTTCGATGTTATCACGTCTGCAGGTTGCTTTTAAGTCGTGCTTTACGAATTTTTCTGACACATTTTATTTTGAGAAATTCAATTACTTCAATGGCCCACTTGCACCAGGCGAAGGGCATGCGAAAATAAGGAGGATGTAGTATGCTGTGCCAACTGTACCGCCACTATGGTACAAACACTCAAGACACAGTTTGACTGTGCGCTCACGTAAATGGGTTAATTCACATGAAGTTGGCGAAAGATGTGAAATGTGGTCAATGCTGAGAAACATTTAATTATAAACTAAACGCCGCTTGCCAGTTGCGTCTATCAGAAACATTGGGGTTTTAGTTTATGTTAAGTAGCACCATTTAAAATTTCATACGCATGCTTTTCAACGAACTAACAAAATGACTAGTTCATGTTCTGTTAACACGGAGGCGGCGTGTAATTATTGGAAACAAGGTTGGATGTTTTGTCGTATATTCGAATAACAATCCGAATGCGGCATATGGGTCCGATCTGCATAACATTTTTTGGTTTAATTGTTCCCCGTCTTCCTTATTATTTAATTTATATAAATTACAGCTTTAAGTTACCTTCGGCGTTGAAAGAATCAGCTAGTCCGAATGTGAAAAGGCAACGCAACCCCCCGATTTTCCAAAACGGTATCAGACCTCAAGACTGTGCTTTGCCCACAGAAAACGCAGCTTTGACGAAACCAAGCTGCAGGTGAGCTTCGGTATGTCTTCACAGAAGTAGCGACAAATGGATGCGCATAACCTCCCTTGGAATTAAATTTAAACAAAAAAAGGGGGGGAGGGGGGAGTCGTTGACTCACCGAACCTCGGGGGTGGTCGAGGCACTTATTATTAGCCGAAGTCCCTTGAGGAATTTTACCGGGGCAATTTACCGGCTATGCGAACCTTTTTTTTAATTGACTAATCCAAAAAGGAAAAGTTGTTAAGATGACAAAAAAAAAGGAAGTGGCTAAACTTGGCAACGTTTTCGATAAATGTACCAATGATGGATGAGAAGCAAGGCGACAGCGGACGCATTGGTGGGAGTGTGTGGGGATGGGGGGTGGGGGGGTGGGTCAGTGTACTCCGCACGAGTGCGCGCACGTTGCGCGTGTCTCGGGTGCAGAGCGTAAACGGGTTTTGGCTGACGAGAATAAATTGGTCGCCCCTGTGTATACGGCGGCTTTCTTCATCTCGTCTGGACGCTTCTTCCACGAAGCCGCGCGACAACGTCACAGGAAGCGACCTCTCGGCGTTCGACGACTCACACTCGGAAAAAAAGCGACGGAGCTACAGATTACACGAACCGGACGCAACCGATGGGCTCCGCGGCGGCCCGCTGTATGCGTGTACAGTCGACCAAAAAGATTTACGGACCGCGGGATCTCTGAAGACGTTCGAATTTCGAGCAGCCTGTAACGGAAGTCAGTAAAAGCGAACATCACAGGGTTGTTCACAGTTACTGTAGCAAAGGCTGTAAATGCGAATACTAGGCTGGGCTGTGAGGCTCTCTAGCATCTCGCGTTCCGTAAAATATTGTGGTTGACTGTACGTACAGTACGTACGTATGTATGTATGTATGTATGTATGTATGTATGTATGTATGTATGTATGTATGTATGTATGTATGTATGTATGTATGTATGTATGTATGTATGTATGTATGTATGTATGTATGTCGAGTGAGCTCCTGAAAAGCACACTGCGATGTGGTGAACGCGGTGCGAATAATTGATTCTGCACCTCAAAGATGTACAACATAATGCCAACGCATCTCCCTCGCATTTACCGCTAAATCACTACAGAATCTTCTTTTTCTGTCTAATCTAGCATCCGCTCTGAAGCGTGCTGAGGGGGGAAGGACAATTCCTCAAAAACCACTGAGAAACCAACCAACCAACCAACCAACCAACCGACCCACCATTTAGCATCAACCGACTGTTAAACTTCTGGTTACTGTTCGCCGTCTGTTCGCCGACGGTGGGCCAGCCGGCCTACCGCGGTGGCTTATTTTCCCACGGTCTCATCACTTAATGAACAATAACGACAACAACCGCCACAGAATCATCCGACGTTACAGCTAAGTCAAGCCCACCGCAGTCTACGCCAAACCTCCCTTCCTGTGACCGTTCCGATGGATCCACTCGACCTGTGCATCTATCCTCAGGATGACCGACCACCGATTGTCCGCTCCGCGCTCTTCATTTTCAACAAATGTTCTCGTTCTCTCTATGACGCTGCCTCCTCACAATCTCCGCCTGTAAGAGAAGGACATGCAAACGAGACCGCTCTGCCCCCCCCCCCCTCCCCGGGAGGGCCGCCGGTGGCACGCTGCCGAAAGCAAGCCGCGGTGAGGGCGAGAGAGAACGCAGACGCGAAAGCTGTCGAAGCGGCCCGGCCGGCAACACCGGCAACGCAACGTCGCTAGCGCGCGCGGTCGCCAGGGCGACAAAGGCGCTGATGGATGACACGCACGTGGAAGAGCACAAAAAAGCGCGACCGGGGTGAGGCGATGGAGCACAGCTGCAGCACCGACGCTCGCGTTGAGCTGAGGACGGGCCCGCGGACGAGTGCCTCGGCCGCCCAGAACCTTGAGCACCGCGGCTGCAGCTGAGACCATCGGCGCGGCATCAACAGTCCGCAACTCGGCGAGGAACGGCGTCGGGATGAAAGATGCCGAGCCTATACAAGCCCCATGCTATAGAGCGTACAGGCGACAGCTAGCGCGTGCGCTACGCAAGCTGGAGAGGTGGTGGAGGTTGATGATCGATGTTGTCACATACAGGCGGTGTCTGTACGTCTTTTCTTTCGGTGTCGTAAATACGTCACCGCAAGTCGATCAGTCCAGTATAGCTCGCTGACACTTCCTGGCGCACAATCCGCGGTCCTCCCGAGAAAAACTGTTCGACACGTTCACGGGGGAAACATCTTTTTTTTTTTTTCTCATGCGGTCGCGAAGCATCTTCCTTTAATTAAGAACAGAAGCACTTTCAGGACTAGATAAAAATGTTCTGTACCGCCCACTTCGCTGCGTGCGATGCAATGTGGAGAATCAGCACCGTCGATGCAGGAGAGTGTATAGGCTGATCTGCATAGGAGGTGGGTGGCTTCCATGCGGCTAAGTCGCTTGACTGACGCGGCGGTTTCAAATTTGAAGTACGAAAGTGCGGCCACGAAGTGTCATACCTACCAGCGTACACACTACACTGCTATGAGCGCTATCGCCCGCTATACAGCCTCTCAAAGGCACGCGTTGTTGATAGCACCAGCAGCGCCCGCGCCTTTCCACACGGGTCTCGGTCCATTCCTCCTCGCGCCTTACGTCGTAAAGGACCGCACGTTTACTACACCGCCACGTTGTGTGCCCGCTATCGCAGCGGGCCACGCAACACATGGGCCATAACGACACACACACGCACATGCACACACACGGACACGTACTACACGCACACACACGCACGCACACACGCACAGACATCGCGGCGACAACAAAGACTTCCTCCGTGACTGCGACTCCTGAGCCCGACGGACACGGTGGGTCATACAGTGGCGAGGTTCTTTGCTGGTACGGGCACGACTGACATGAGTGACGCCATGACTGATGACAAACGCTTGAAGGTGCATCACGGCAACGCGCAAAGACACCGACCACCCGCAATCACGTCGATGCGAAGAAGATACGTTACGCGTGTGCAAGGAAAGCTCGGGAGATTTTTTCTTTTTTTTAATAAATGTTTCTCCTGCTCCTCTGGAGATTTATGCGTGTCGTAACCCCGATCTGATATCGCGAGGCATGGCGCGCAGGGCCCGCGGGGTATGCTCCGGATTAATTTTGATTACCTGGAGTTAATCTTTAGCCCTGTGATGACAATGCATAATACGTATACGCCGACTTTGTGACGCCTCGAAATGCTGTTTAGTGCGCGGGAAATTTAACGCAAGGCGCCTGGATACGTTTAAAAATTATGCTGGAGTCGAGTTTAAGTTGTGGACATATAGTTCAACGAAACAAGTACTAATTAATTAGTTACTGTATCAATTAGATTACAACGTAAAACAACATTTTATTGCTTTTTTTTGGAAAGATGTACGTACACCCCGTGGCCAGAAATAAAGGTAAATAATTTGTTTCGATTTTTTTCTTGACGCGCCCATGTACCGTGCACTGGGTGCAAGTTAAGGAACCCCCCAGGTGGTCGAAATTTATCATGGAGTCCCCCACTACGGCGTGCCTCATAATCATAACGTCGTTTTGGCCATTATAACCCCAGAATTTAATTAATTGTAATTAATATTACCTTAAAGACATCTTATGTATATATAGAATACATGTATACACGCGGACATGTGTATACAAGCAGTTTGAAAATAAATATTTCACTACAATCAACAGTAAACAAAAAGAAACATGCAAAACAGGTGACAGAGTACAGTCAACGGTACTCTATTGTAAAGAAAAGAACCAAGAACATGGCAGCCCCTTACCCGCCACATCAAATAGTTCTCGAACCATCATTTAAATGCATTACGATCTGATCTCATCTGTGGAAATTGCCGCATCGAAATTGCTTAAAGACAGCCAGGGCGTTAATTGGATCGAATGGAACGGCACGAGAATCAATGGAAGTGAGCGGCTATCAACTATTTGACCGATAACGAAACGCTCGCTTCACCCCTTTTCGGCGAGAAAACCTCGAGTGACCATGCATCCTGGATTCGACGCACTTACGATAGGGGCCCAATACATATCGGCTACATGCTGCTGCATGGTACGCCCTCGAGTTCGATAAAGTCAAGCTGGAAATCGCGCTTTGTCAATTGCGATCGCCGCCTTAAGGCTACGGTGAGCAAAACAAACTTCAAACAACAGTACATGATAAAAGCTGATAAAAAAAGAAAGCATGACAGTGCGAGCGCTGCAGACCCTTCTCGATATTGCCCGATTCAGGAGTGGTGCAGCAGCCGGTGGCACAGATACCACTGTCAACTGTCCATCGCTGGTTGAAAGTAACAAAAACAGATCCCCACTACATGTTCGAATGTCCTGTAAAGCGAAGTTTTCGTGAAGTGGTTACTTAAAAGCTATAAAACCAGAAGCGACGCATGCACTTGTGTTTACATTGTAATCTGGATGCAACGTGCTGTCTCACTGGATATTTACGTTTAAGCATCGTACCGGTCACAATCTAGGCCGAGGTGTGCGAACAGCAGTTATGCAAAACGCATGCTGCGAGACATGATGTCACAGTGGTGACAAGAGATCGAAGGCGATGTTCGTCGAGGGAAGGATGGTGCAGACAGACGTATGCTGACAGAGGTGTACGAAGGCGAAAGCCAGAGGTAAAACTCGCTTTTTTTTTTCACGTTTCATTCCTGCCTGCACGGCCTAATGGAAACTGGCACATGCTCACATGCTCTCGCGAGCATGTTCTACGCGACGCTGCCCCGGTCAGGAAGCTCTGGGAGGCTTCGCTTCTAAGAAAGCTACGGGCGAAGCACTGATGAGGGTTTTTGTATGCTCATCCTTACACCCGCGCTCTGCCGCCCACGTGACACACGCGACCACGGATTACGCCGTCAAGAAGGTCGGCCCAGTTCTGGGCTGGATCACCTCCAGGATCGGTCCGAAGTTGACATCTACAAATGCCTCTAGGAACGGCCCATTTTTTACTCGACGAGAAGACAACCGAGCAGATACGCCAAACCAAGGGGGTGTTAGGCAAAATAACATTCGCTCTAATAAACGAATCACACGCTTCAAGGCGGGCACTTGCTGTGATGAGGGTATTTAGGTACCGTTTGTTTAATTGCGTGATTCCACATACAGAACATATCCCATCGCCGGTACATCTGTAGGGAATGTACAGATGACTATATATGAGCTTATTCGTGGGGTATCACCACCATTCCGTCATCGATACTCGCTGGGAAAAACAGTTACTCACGCCAGACACCTCACGCGCTCACCACGTGTCTCGGCCAATCAGCTGGTTTAAGGTTAGAAAGGCCGTTAATAACCGACGACCACGGAAAGTGGCAGAAGTGGCAAGGAAGCTTTCGCTGAATGACACAGCTTCCTCTCCACAGGCTAGCTACAGCTGTCAAGTAGTCGCTTTAACTCGCGTTTGTGAAACTACAAGGTATACTGACGGCGCTCAGCTTCGGACATGCCTATATACGTATATAGATATGCCCATAGTGCACGGGTAACCCGCCGCCTCAATGGGCATCAATCCGAAAAGTTTGTAGATGCGTCCTACTTGTTTCGATCGAGCTTGAAACATGCATTCAGATCTACTTCAATGGGAATCGGTTGTCTGCTGAAGATATATTACTACAGAACGTGCTATACTTAGTGCTGTGTACTTCACCAGGCACGACTCGGTCACTTAGGAGCAAGTGGTCTGCTTCCGAAACAGCAGCTTAAGAAAAAAAAAATTAACATTGAAATTCCTAGTCAGCTCCGCATCAAGAACAATTAGAACTTTCTCACCTAAATTTACGTTTTGCCAGAGAGATCTAAATAAACTTTATTACTGCGTACTACTGTACTGTACAAAACACAACAAAGCGTCGAGTTACAACTTAATTATAGTATAGTAAGTATTCAGCATTAGGTTTGCAGAATTATCCGCAACTAAAAAGTTGCTCCAGCGTATTAAAAACGGTATACAACAAATATAAGATATACAGGCGTAAAAATTTTAGGTATAAAACTCAGTAAAGCATATACGGTATACGTTGGTCGTTACAGGGCTTTAAATAAACTGGTATATAGTTCCCCTCTAAGCATCCCCGCGTGAAACTCTCCACCGTCGGTACGACACCCGAAGTTCTTACGCTTGGTTTGCAGCTGACGTCACGGGAGACAGACACGCAAGTTCGACGCACTTATCATACATGTGGCGTTGTATTTGACAACCAGGGGCCTTTCGGTGCTATATAGCACGAGCTGCTGGCGTCTCGCGATGAAGCGATCGTGAAATGACGTCGGTGCAATCCAGCTGTGTACGTCAATTCGCGCGGGTAAAGGGGGGTTGCGTGAGCGAGTCGATCGAGGCAAAGCCGACTCGGCCGCGGGCGACGACGCTCGCTCATTCTGCGTCGACCACAGCCGCGATTTCGTCGGTAAATGGTGTGCTGGCACACCTATACACCGCGCGACTTTGACACACGACAGGAAACAAACATCGCGCGCGGCATTCCACCTATAGCTTTTCTCTTCGAACCGTTTCTAGCTATGCGGTAGGTAAGTCCGCGGCCTGCTGCATGCTATCAAAAGTGACGTAGTATAGACATCGTGACGTGACCACTGTTTTCCCATCATATAGGCTAATTCCCACCGTCATTTGCGCCGCGTTCCTGACTGCGCTTCCAGCAATGAGTGCTTTCGGAACACCGTCATATTCAGCCCTATTGTCGGATTCAGCCACGTTGGAATTTCGAGCCAATCAGAGACGTCGCACGTAGTGGCCATGCAAGTCAATCCGGACAGACAATATGGCTAATTCAACAATATGGCGGGATTTATATATATAATAAGATGCCAAGAAATAAAGACACTAAGGACAGCATAGGGAAATTACTTGTACTTGCTAATTGAGTTTTAAAAAAACGATAAATTAATGGAAATGAAAGTGGACGAAAAAAAAAATAACGCTAGCCGCAGGTGGGAAACGAACACACGAATTCGCATTACGCGTGCGATGGTCTTACCAATTGAGCTACCGCGGCGACGTTGTTACGCGATAGAGTTAAGGGCCCCGTGTCGCACAAAATCCGGCGTCGGACGTCGCTTCGGCGAAAGTAATTTTGAACAATATTCCGAACCACGCATACCCAACCACTCTTCTACCACCAAAGTTGCTCATACCTTGTCTTTCATTCTTTACAAAGTTATTCCTCGGAATTTCGAGAACGGCCGTCCACAAACAAATGTAATGTGTGTGTGTGTGTGTGCGTGTGCGTGTGTGTGTGTGTGTGTGTGTGTGCGTGTGTGTGTGTGTGTGTGTGTGTGTGTGTGTGTGTGTGTGTGTGTGTGTGTGTGTGTGTGTGTGTGTGTGTGTGTGTGTGTGTGTGTGTGTGTGTGTGTGTGTGTGTGTGTGTGTGTGTGTGTGTGTGTGTGTGTGTGTGTGTGTGTGTGTGTGTGTGTGTGTGTGTGTGTGTGTGTGTGTTTGTGTGTGTGAGAGAGAGTATTCCAAGAACCCTCTGGCTTGGGCGGCCTCCTAGGCCCGGGCGACGAGACTGCGTTGGCCGTCCGGGTCATCAGAGGAAAGCTTGGCCTGAGGACGACGCAACGAGCTATGGACGCAGCCGCCCGCTCACCCTCTAGCTCTACAAGACCGCACCTCCCCCCCACGCCCCTACAAGACCGCACCCCCCCTCCACCCCCCTCACTTCCTACAAGATGGATTATATCCCGACAGACACTCAGCCAGTCCATTGCAGCCACGCCTCGGGGGTGCGGCGGGGAGGAGGGGGGAGGTTATTCTGTAAGTGTCCACTGAGTGGACATGTCGATTTCTTATGCTGCTGAAGTTCTGATTGGCTGATATGGGGTACGCGTCAAAATGAGAGAGGCGTCCCCAGCCAAGAACTCTGACATGTCCACCTTGTGAATAAACGTTTTGTACTACTACTACAATCCAAACGCAGAGAGAGCGTGGAAAACGCTGCGACGTGTTGTCTTTTCGCGATTTTGATGTGTAACTGTGAAAACGGCTCTATTCCGAGTCATTTACGCGCTACTGTCGGGCACGACGTCTGTCTCTACGTATGTAGTTCTCCCTCTCTCTCTTTCTCTCTCTAACGCGTTAAAAACGCCTGCTTTTAGCACACTCGACAACGAGCCCCAAGCCGCGATCGACGAAATGTCGAGCAAGCTGGCAACGCACCCAGCGACGCTCCGCGGCGTTTCCCTGCACTTGTATCGGACGCCGCGGGGTGGTGGTGGTGGTGGTGGTAACCGAGGGGCACCTGAGCGGATCCACAAGTGCCAAGGTCGCGAGCTGAATCTCTTTCCAGCTGAGAAGCGAGCGCGGCAGCTGAAGAAAAACGGCAGCCTTTACACGCTTCTAAAGCGTGAGGACCACGTGATTCACTGTTTGAGCAACGCATCTCATTCAATTAAAGCAGCTGTCAGGCGCGACGCACTTCTCGGGCGACATCGGCGTCAACACACAAACGGAAAGGAGAAGGGAGAGAAAGAGAAATAAATAAATAAAAGCTAAGAAAGAAGATAAATAAAAATGAGAGAGGAATAAATCCGTCGCAGACATCGAGAGACAGCACCGTTGCGTAAACCTCGCGCGGAAACCCTCCTGGGTTGACG
The DNA here is from genome assembly GCF_023375885.2 of Dermacentor andersoni. Taxonomy (NCBI): domain Eukaryota; kingdom Metazoa; phylum Arthropoda; class Arachnida; order Ixodida; family Ixodidae; genus Dermacentor; species Dermacentor andersoni. The sequence goes on from NC_092820.1 coordinate 157,317,157, forward strand.
CGCATCCAAGGCTCCTCTGGTAGGCTTCCTCGAAAGAAAGAAAGAAAGAAAGAAAGAAAGCGGACGACTGAGAAAGGCTGAATGACGTCACGCGAGAGAAAGCGGGAAGAAGGCGGGTCTGGCGAGGGCGCGCGCGCATTTCGAGCAGCTGTTTACATCACTGTGTATAACGCTCGTCCCAGGTAACGTTAGGCAAGTTTATCAGCGAAGAAAGGTCTGACGACCGAAGAGCTTAAGCATTAAAATCGCATCTCGCACCCTGTTTCCTTAATCTTTTTTTTTTATTTTTATTTTCTTTCTTTCTTTTCCTTGAGCAGCTTGACTAACGTTGGATGGGACACCTTATAAACTCCGTTTCACGCTTAGCGCAGGTAACGCTGCGAAAGCTGCGCAAGTAGCCCGGCCATGCAAGAGGTGTTACTCCGAGCGTTTCGCAATTCAGTTGTTGATCTGCGACGTGTTCTACGGAACAACTGCATGGTGTATTAAAAACTACGAACCTACCTGTCTCCTTCGCATTTTATTTCAAGGAGATCGTATCTGGAACATTCGCGAAATACAATGTAACACTGAGGTCCTGGAAAAGGTCACTTTTTCCCTCATAAAGTTAGTCCGAAGGACAAACTACCCCAAGAAGTTATTGGTCGCACGTCTGAGACGCAATTTCGCAGTGTATTTATGGATCGATAATGTACATACATACTGTAACTATCCCACTGACATGCATTGTTTTGTTTGTACTCAGGTTGTTCGTTCTCACTTTTAACTTTGTCTATATTCTCATTCCCCTCCGCTGTAAATTCTTACTGGCGCTGCAGATATTGTAAATAAATAAATAAATAAATAAATAAATAAACTTGTGAACGCAAGCTTACGTCAAATCGCACATCATTTCTGCACAACTGTGCTGCCACCAAAAAAAAAAAAAATCGCTGTTGGGCCAGTTGGCCTGACATAGTTCTGTTTTCCGGCGCCAAGACGAGACAACAAAACAGACAGGCGCTCTGTCTTGTCTCTTCCGATTGATTGATTGATTGATTGATTGATTGATTGATTGATTGATTGCCAAACGCAACACCGGGACCATGAGAGACGCCGCGGTGGAGAGCTCCGGTTTAATTTCGACCACCTCCGTTTCTTTGTAACGTGCGTCTAAATATGAGTACTCAGTCGTTCTTGCGACCTGCCCCCCATCGAAATGCGCTCGCTGCGGCCGGGAATCGCACCCTCGACCTCGTGCTCAGCAGCAACAGAAACGCCACGCAGCTAAGCGTCTCTCGGCATGCTCTGTTCTCTAGCTATAGTCTTTGAGCTGGAAAAAATAGCGCTACGCGAGCAAGCGGTCACCGCGATTGGCCGCGCGATTGGCCGATGACAGGTCTGTAGACTCCCGGATGACGCAAGGTTTGGAAAAGAGACGGCACACGCGGCCTCCTCCGGACGGAAGCGAAGCCTCCTGGGAGAGGCCGCATGTCTTTCGAGAGAAGCGAACACGATTTCACGCCCGCAGGGGAAGAAAAGAAAGAAAAAGAAAAGAAAGAAGAACGACGACGGTCATAGCAAGGCCGACACGCGGAAGCCGCGAGGGAGGCGAGCTGACACGGTCGAGATTCACGAGAAGCCGCGGCAGAAACTGTACGTACGTCGTCACGGAAAATTTTTCGCGCACCTTCGCAAGTTGATCGAGTGCTCTACGCAAGCCGTTTTCATTTCGTATCAGAAACGAGAAACAAAAACAGGACGCCGACCGATGTGGTGTTTTTGTCGAAAAGAGTTGACCTTTCGGCTTCCATATGGAAGAGAGAGAGAGGGGGGAGAGATCAATGGAAGCTGAAGAAGTCAGCTCTGCTATAAGCAGGGCTTGCTATTTCAGAGGAGGTATTTGAGATGACACGAAGAGGATAATCATACAAGAGGAGAAAACTAAAGAAAAGAAAAAGAGCTACGAATATGTGGACAAATCAAATACAGATGACGTTTTAAAAAATTGCTAAAAATAGATATTTCACACGGACGTTTTTTTCACCTATGCGTACCCCTTTGACAACACCTCGTCGGCGTTCTGATTTTATTTATTTTTTATTTCGAAGCGTGAATACCATATAGCGCAATATCAAGTTCATTAGGAACATACAAAAGGCACTTAGAAGCCACTGCATGACAAATATTAATGACGAGCAGGAACAGGCATAAAGGCTTTTCACAGCCTTATATTGTCCTTTATTTCCACGTATAAATGTTTCCCTAGCGTTGTGCGTAGCCGTCATGAATTCATACCGCTTCCACACATAACGCTTCCACGAGAAGACTGCGCCGGGATGACGTGGATAAACGCGAACAAACGCAACGCGGCGTGAGAGACGCCAAATGACCAAACGAGTTCATAAAACGGGGGCCCGCGTGGATGTATGTATATATGGATGGATGGTATGGGTTTCCCAGTTGAAATGGGACGGTGGGACGACGATGTTCCACCTATCTTCACACACACACACACACACACACACACACACACACACACACACACACACACACACACACACACTAATAATAATAATAATAATAGTAATAATAATAATAATAATTCCAAGCATCAAACATTCTGCACCACTATGGGGAACCTTGTTTTTGTACGCATCCGTTGTATATGGTCTCCTACACTTTTCTGCCACCAAACCTCTAATCACCTCTTACTAATCTCTGTTGCGGACATGTTTGCTTTCCCCCCGCTACCCCTGAACCCAAGGGCTTCAAAGAGGCCGGAGGAGAATAAACAGAAAGCTGGGCAGATATCTTCACATTCTAATAAAACATGCCCTATCCTTTCCCTAGTTCTACCGCAGCAAGCACATGCTTCTTCCTTGACGTACCTCGCTTTACAAGCACGAGTTCTAAGGCATCCTGGTCTCGCTTCGAGAAGTAAAGAGTTTCCTTTTGAGTTATCACAAATTGTTTCTTTCCTCTTACGTATGGTTACTCGTAGCAGGTTTCTTTTCCGCTGCCGCCAGCCAGCGCCGAGAGCGCCGCGAGCGGCTTCCACGGTGAAGTTCCGCGCATTGTTGTGAAACGGAGCGCGTCAAGAGACGGACGCTGTCGGCTATTCTCGGCCCCACCAGAGACCCCCCCCCCTCCTCCTCCTCTCGCACCGCGTTTGGGAAACCCGTGTCTCTGTCCTCACCACCGTACGTCATCGCTGCCCCCTCCTCCTCCTCCTCCCACCTCTCTTACCTCCCTCCCTCCCTCCTCTTCCTTCTCCTCCTCATCATTTTTCTCTCTCACTCTCTCTCTCAATGCGCGCTCAGGAGAGCGCACGACGTGACGACCCCTTTGCTGCCCTGGCGAACAAAACATCCGCCAATCTACAAATTCAACCGGAAAAGCTATGGGCTTAATTAGCCGACCCGACCCGTCAATCGAGGAGCGAGCGGCTTCGACCGCAAGAAGTTGCCCGTGCCGAGGGAAATGCGCGCCGGCGCCGCCGCCGCAAATTCTGGGCACGAAACCGAAATAACGCCTTCCGAGCGCTAAAACGAGAGAGCGCGCGCGCTCTTCGCAAGCAGTGGCGCTTCGAACTGTGATGACACGACACGTGCCAGCGTCCCGCGCCTAAAGACAAGCAGGTGGCCCTAATCGCGCAAGGCACGCGCTCGCGCCGGCGGCGCGTTGTTCGGGTGTCCTCACCGGAACCGAACCCAAACGAAAGCGGGAATGCATACTCAAGTCGTACACAAAGCGGTCACTGTACTCGCGGGCATCGCAGTAACTTCTATTGAGCCATTCGTCAAACGTAGCGAAAACGCAGGCTAAGACAACACTAACTGACGAAGACCGAGACAAATCCGACAAGGGCGCCAGAAGTATTGCAATGCTACAAGGACTATTCAAGCGCTCTACAATAACGCAGGAATCAACGTGCTGTGCGACAGCCCGATGACGTGAGAAAAAGCAAATGGCCTCCGAGATTCGCGCGAGCGAATCTCGGAGGCAGCGGAAGAAAACGTCGAGGAATGTCTGCATAAAGGTGGCGTCCACTACACCACGTCTATATGACCTGTCTTTTTCGGCTCCGGCCCCACAATCGCGTCCGGCGCATTCGGCCTGTCAAAAACATAGCCTTTAACTGCAGAATTTTAAATCCAGAGGGCGCCGCCCTAATAATGGTTCGGAATACGTGGAACTGCATAACCGCGCAGGGTTATTGCTACGTCCTGGACGTATCTGCGATACCGCAGCCACCTGAATATAATCAAGGGTTTTGCCGTTTATCTACGCGTGTCGCAGCGTCTCAGTGGCCATGCTGACCTGCCGCTGAGCACAAGGACGCGGGTTCGATTCCCAGCCCCAACAGACGCAGTGTGTTAGCGCAGAAAGCAAGTACGCGCTCGTGTATTTGTTATTATTGTTATTTGTTGCGCGCACTACAACGAATCCCGCGTGGTCAAATTTGTGTTGCAGGGCTTCCAATTACGGCGCCATTACGACTAAGCTGTTCTCTTGCCCTTGCAAAAGTTTCTTTAGACGTTCTGCAGAAAGCCTACAAATTTGTGCCTACAAGGCCAATATATTGTCAATAGACAAATTTTACAGACTAGTCTATGGACAGTCAAAGTACTTGTGGCTTTATACATTTGATCGACTATTTTCTGCATAATGTCTTACACAAATGTACATAAGATGTCTATGTATACACATTTCATAGACCATTCTAGAGACAGTAGGTGCATGGCTGTACACTTTGTAGAATATATATAGAAAGATCCTTTAAACTGGTTAATAGAGAGTACAGATTTTTATAAAAAGAAGAAATCTATAGAACTTCAAGGCAGTGAATAAGAATTCGTCTACATCAAGCTCAACCCACCACGGTAGCTTAGCGGCTATGGTGTGGAGCCGCTGAGCTCGAGGTCGTCGGATCAAATCCCGACCCCAGGCGGCCGCATATCGACGGGGCGTAATGAAAAAAAAAAAAAAAGCCAATGTCCCGTGCAATTGTGTTCACGTAAAGATCCCCTTGGTGGTCAAAATTAATCCGGAGTCTCCCACTACAGCGTGCCTCATAATCAAATTGTGGTTTTGGCACGTAAAACCCCAGAATTCATTCATTCATTCATTCATTCATTCATTCATTCACACCAGGCTTCGTCAAACCGAGTGAACTCTTTTGTCTCCCTGAGCCGCGCTGTCGCGTCGGTTCAAGGCGCTACACTGTAAAATAATTTACACCCTCAAAAGTGAATAATGGCGCAAATCTGCCTATAACTAACATCCTTGGATGTAAGGGTGTGAGGTATAGACACATACTTCACACTGTCTTTAACTCACACCCTTACACCCAAGGGTGTGAGTTTTAGACCGATTTACACTATTATTCACATTTAAGGGTGTAGGGGTGGGAGTTATAAACAGACTTGCCTCTTGTTCACTTTAAGGATGTAAATTACTTTGCAGTGTATAACAAGTAGGATGGCGCAGACGTGGCACGTGCGCTTGCACGGCCACGAAACGCGCAAACAAAAATGGTCTGACGTGTCGAAAACCCGAGGTGGAATGCGCGCCTGGTGCAGTGTGGTAAAGACGTCCCTCTCACGCAAGACGCGCTCGCAGCACAGGCATCGCGAGAAACAAAAACATGTTTACATGCGTGTGCGTGGTGGAATAGGGTGGGAGCGGTCTTTGCTACCGTGTACGCTATATATATGCGACGACGTCGAGTGATAATTTCTAGATCCGGCGTATGAAAGCGTACGTTCCAGATGCCATGCATGAAATATTTACGTTCAGGAGAAAGAAAGAAAGAAAAAAATGCTCGTTTCAGCCATATTTACGATCCCGCCAGTATATAGCCACCTCGGCTGTTTCCGAGCGGAGCTTGCTGAGCTTGCCGTTCGTGAAGAAAAACATGGCTTTCCCACCCTGCGATTATCTGTTAACGGGCTGCAATCGAGGCCCGCATATACTCGAATGAATGGGGTGTAGTACCAAGCAACCATCCCGATAGCAGAGCATCGTAATGTCATTTTTCCTGTCACAAGCTACCATTTCCAACGTGCATATGCTACTATTGAGCGAACGTCTTATGGCGGAGGTCGAGTAGGCATGCTTCGGCGTAGGACACGAAGTCATCTTCGCGCTGTCACGGAAACGGTAAGCGTCTCGACGGTAACGGTTTCAACTTATACGAAACACTTCAGCTGGTTTCAAGCGGGCACGACACTCGAAATGTGGCTCCTGGACCGAGTGCACCATATTCTGGCGACGAAGGGGGACAAATAAATCTGCAATGTTCGGCAGAAAAGTGCACTATATATAGACGAAACAACTGTCCCGAAGCTCACTTCGGCGCCTGTCAGCACTTACAAACTGCTCGTCGGGTTTAACGCCGTTTAACGTTAGTGCGAATGGGAAAGTCAGTGACGGTAATTTTAAGTCGGCGTGAGCATGTATATATGAGTAAGTGCCGGTGAGCAGATGCGAGTACGTGAGCATAGGAACGTGACCACCGACGAGTGCAAGTACACGTGAGTGTGAATGAGCACAGAGCCCAACGATGACATTGCTGAGTGAGTGAGTGAGTGAGTGAGTGAGTGAGTGAGTGAGTGAGTGAGTGAGTGAGTGAGTGAGTGAGTGAGTGAGTGAGTGAGTGAGTGAGTGAGTGAGTGAGTGAGTGAGTGAGTGAGTGAGTGAGTGAGTGAGTGAGTGAGTGAGTGAGTGAGTGAGTGAGTGAGTGAGTGAGTGAGTGAGTGAGTGAGTGAGTGAGTGAGTGAGTATTAGCCCATTGTGACGACCTATGTCCGAAATTTATCAAACAACAAACGCAGTCCCATTATAGACACAATTTGTTAGCAAAATCGAGAGGATCCACGGTGAAGCAACCACCAGGAAGACTTCTTTACGCAACATACGTTAATGGAGACTAAACACGGCAGATATAGCTAGTGGTTAAAGTCCCACTTGTATAACGCTAACCAAAAACGCGTTAAAACGCCTCACACGATGGTCCAGCGCGGGTATCGGGACTGTTGTTTCCGAAAACGACTAACGAACCGGAAAGGACGGTGAGTAATAACGCGGCGCTAGACAGGGCGCGAACAGCGCCGAACCAACGCACTGCGCCCGGGGCTGCTCACCCAGGAATAGCCCCAAGGGTCCAGCCACGTGGCTTCTTACCACCGACACGGCTGACTCTCCAACGAAAGCGCGGGAAGGGATGGGTCTTCAATCTTCTGCACGGCGGGCGCGGAAGTGACCTCCGCAAGACCGCCGCACATGTCGCGAACCCTGCCACGGGAATGACCACGCGGAGGGTCGTGAAAACGGCAGAGTCCTGCGGAGGAAAGGGGGGAGCCGAATATTAAAGCGAACGGCTTTTATTTATACCGACGCTTTCGCCTCCCCCCCCCCCCCTTCTTTTTTTTCGGTTGGTGGTTGGACTTTCACTGCCAATAATTAAAAAAAAAAAAGGCGCCCACGCAAGACGCAACCGAGTCTGTTGCAGAGCGCGTTTGTCGCCGAGTTGTGCGAGCCCCAAGCGATAGGCAGGCGTCGCCCTGCCGGCGCTAAAGGGGGCGCCGGCACGTGCCAACCTTCCTCCTCTCCCGCAACCCTCTCCCTTTGTAGGAGAGGGTCCGAACCCGCTACGGCTGCGCTGGTTGACGGTGCTCTAGCTCGTCCACGGAGTTACGCAACGAGACAACAGGGGTTACCAAAAAATGTCTTCAATGCAACAAATACACGCGTTCAAGGCGCATATCATTTCTTAAACGAAGCGCATAGCTTTCTCGGCTAATAATATAATAATTATGGGATTTAACGTGCCAAAACCACTTTCTGATTATGAGGCACGCCGTAGTGGAGGACTCCGGAAAGTTCGACCACCCGGGGATCTTTAACGTGCACCTAAATCTAAGTACACGGGTGTTTTCGCATTTCGCCTCCATCGAAATGCGGCCGCCATGGCCGGGATTCGATCCCGCGACCTCGTGCTCAGCAGCCTAACACCATAGCCACTGAGCAACCACGGCGGGTTAGCTTTCTCGGCTGTTCGCTTATACACTGAAAATCGATCGTCGATAGTTCCCGCACAATCTTTTGCGCGCCAAAACGACCATCTTTACGGGGTACGCTGAAGTGGGGGACCGCGGATTAATTTTGGACCACCTGAGGACATTTAATGCGCACCCAATGCACGGCACACAGGCGCGTTTTTCTTTTTCTTTTTTTTTTCATTTCGCCCCCATCGAAATGCGGACGCCGCCACCGGGATTCGATCCCGCGACCTCGCGTTTACCAGAGCAACGCCACGGCCGCTATACGCAACCACGGCGGGTTATCAACAAAGCTGACTGCGTTCGAAAATGCGCAACGTCTCAACGTGCAGAGGCTTTCGGAAACTCCTCAAGAGCGGCCAAAATGGGCCAGAAAACACATACTGCCAGTATATATACATTATTTGATAAAGATTTCCTGGGATCGACTGCAGACCTCGGGCGCTGTCTTTTCAGAGGAGATGTGATGTTTAAATTATCCGACAACATTGCCGCAGGTGACGAGAAAGGCGGTCTTCAAAAAAAAAAAAAAAAAAAAAAAAAAACAGATTGCTGGAGCGGCAGCCCCCGCATGTTTCTTATCAGCACAGATGAAGCCAAAGTTTGCCTATACTTCTACCCTGAAAAAAAAAAAGGGCTACATCAGCTGAAATCCGCTCACAGGTCATTTCATTTTGCTCAGTTATTGTAAATGTTAGCCTATTTAGAAAATAAAAGCACGTAGTCTGTGGCTAGAATGTTGCCTTAGGCATGCGTACTAATATCTTGATGTGCCACTTTCACAAGACCTTCCTTCTCAAACCAGTGACAGAAAGAAAGAGGTCGAACATTATCTTTGCAGCAAAATTCACCATCCTAAATTGCACGCAGTAGGAAGAGAGCGCTTTGCATAATCCCCGCTATTCGCTAACGTTTCTTTTCTTGTTCTTTTTTTTTTTTCGTGCCTATGGTAAGGTGGCGATGCTCCGGCTTCATTTTTTGTGACTATAAGACGGCTGAGAGATTGGGCTTATTGCTAAAATATGCTTTAAAGTTTGATTAACAGCGCAACGATATCAGCGGGGACAAAAGAGAGAACAGAGTTCCCAGCAATAGTTTTTTTAAACCTCCCTGCTCGTCACCTGCGGCAATTGCTGTCGCGATAAACATCTCATCGCCTCAAAAAGACTGCGCCCGCGGTCTGCAGTCGATCCCAGGACTTACCGTGTCCGGTCGCGAGACTTTTGTAACGACCGAACACCGCACAGGTCTTATAACTGTATACCTTTCACGGCGTTCGTTTGAGACGTCATCTCCGCTCCAGCAAACTAAAAAAACAAAAACCTCCGCGGTGACGAGACATGTCACTGTAAAATAATTTACGCCCTTAAAAGTGAAAACGGTGTAAATGTGTCTATAACTTACACCCTTAGGGTGTGAATAATATAACATACACCCTAAGGATGTGAGTTATAGACATATTTACACCCTTTATCACTTTTAAAGGTGTAAATTATTTTACGGTGCAGTGGTATTGCGCGTTCACATCGCGTCCACAACGCGGCTCGCACGCGAAGCCCCGCGGCTGTTTTGTCTCCCGTATGCAAATCGCGCGCACAGGTGACGACGTCGGCCAGCTGACCGTCGTCACAACAAGCTTAACAGCTGACCGCCTCACGGGGCGGGGGACACCCGCCGCATCGTGTTTGAGCGGGTGGAGGGGTGGTGGTGAAATAATAATAATAATAATAATAATAATAATAATAATAATAATAATAATAATAATAATAATAATAATAATAATATATCAGCCACGGCCACTGCTCGGCAAGGACGCGTTGTGCAACCCGTGAGCGATCGAGTCCCGTCCGGCCCGTGTATACCCCCGCGCTCAGAATTCGCAATTCGACGACCGTTTCCTCTTTTTTTTTTTCTTTTTTTTTTTTTTTTTTTTTTTTTTTTATGCACCGGCCGTGTTCCTCCACAGCTTCTGGAAGAAAGCCGAAGCATGCACCGCGCGTATACAGCTATAGACGCGAACGGCTCTGACGCAAGATATCGCAACTGAAAAAAAAAAGAAGAAATAAATCCGCATGGGAACTTGTTTCAGCCGTTTTATAGTATACAGGTGCCGGCCACAAAAGCCTCGGGACCGTATATATACGCCTAAGGCAGCGGCAATCTACAGGGAGTCCCAGCTAACTTCGGCCAAGCTGTTCAACGAAAAAAAGAAAAAGAACCAGTAAGCTATCTCAGGAGACGAAAGATCTGATCAAGAAACGCCAATGTATGAAAGCCTCTTACCCTACAGCTAGAATAGAACTGGCAGAAATTTCGAAGTTAATCAACAAGCGTAAGACAGCTGACATAAGGAAGTATAATATGGATAGAATTGAACATGCTCTCAGGAACGGAGGAAGCCTAAAAGCAGTGAAGAAGAAACTAGGAATTGGCAAGAATCAGATGTATGCGTTAAGAGACAAAGGCGGCAATATCATTACTAAAAAAGAAGAAGCTTAGTTCAAACATACGGTACGGTGCACGATGCGATTTCAAGACCTACCGTGTTCGGTCGCGAGACCTATATAACCACCGAACACCGCGTAGGTCCTACAACTGTATCTTGCGCGGTGTTCTTTTAATCTTTTTTTTTTCGTTGAACAGCTATAGGTTTACCTTCGCTGGAACACACGGAAGCGTCAATAAACACGTGCACATTATCCAATAACAACATGGCAAAGAACGACGAGAGGGTGGGACGGGGAGAGGGCGTGGTGTACGGCATGACACTCTTTGGAACATCACACCATAAGAAGCCAACAAACTATTACACAAAGAAAACACAGAAGAAATTACTTGTACTTATTAATATTCAGTTATAGAAACGATAACTTCATGGAAATGAAAGTGGATGAAAAAAGCAACTTGCTGCTAGGTGGGGAACCATCCCACGTGTTCGCATTACGTGTGCGAAGCTACCGCGGCGCCGTTTTCCTTTGTGTCATTGTTTGTTGGGTTCTCGTGATCTGATTAATAAAAATCGGGCCCCTCGGCTAACCCCCTTGTTACGATCGGCCTGCAGGAGTTCTGAACTGCGAACCTTTCACAGCCCACTGCAGTTGTTTCGATCGACCTGCAGGGGTGGCGATCTTCGGAGAAGCGACCTTCGAACCCTTCCCGGCCCGCTGCGACGAGTGCCTTTGTAAAGCCAACAACGCGCCTCCTCGGACAGCCCAACGGCGCCGACAAGTCTAGCCACGTTCGGCGGAACGAGTATTGTTAGTTGGTTCGCTGTCGCATTCACGGTCTACTTAGAGCAAGGGAACTCCTGGAAAAGGGTGTTTTGCGGTGCTTTCTTTTTCAGTCATGCTAAACTGATGAAATGTAACGTTCTCCATCCTTCATGTAGATTTCGTAAATAAATCCCACATTCCTCGTTCTCGACAAGAACAAGTCCCTCCCCTCAACAACGTCCTTAGCGTGGATGAGTCGGACGACAGCATGGGCCAGCTACCACTTATTTCATGCCCGACCCCAACTCCTACACCCTTCCTTCTCTTTGAAACATCAGACAGTTGCAGCATGACAAACCAGCGCTCTATATAACTTCGCGTTTCGACGGCAGCGCCGCAACACGCCGCCTATATATCGAGCGGAGGAAACACTTCTCAGCAGTACAGCACACGTGCGCGGCTATTTTTTCGCGTCAGCAAGTTCGCCGCCCATTTTGAGCCACACGCGTCCACCATGTGCGGGTATACGCGAGTGGACAGCGGCGTTATCCAGAACGTAGTACAAGAAGCGAATGCGATCCTCTCAACGCGCGTATACACATGGCCCCGGGCAGAGCCTGCGTCGTAATCGGACGAGTCGGGCTTTTTTAAAAAGCAAACATTGAGTGCCTACGTTGGCGCGCGCCTCTGTTACCGTTCAAAACGCCGTGCCAATTTTCGCAGCCCTCCATATGCCGGACGACGGCATATATTTTAGGCGCACACTCAAACTGCCGTATAACGGCCCTCCTGCAAGCAACGCTACCTATATAGACTGCCCCAGGCCAGCGCTGGTTCCTCATAGCGAGGATAGAGGAAACGCGCACGGTTTGGCGCACTATATAGCTCCGTGGTCCTGAATGTACATGCTCCGAGTATGCATATACATAGTATGCACGTACGTCATTCAAGGATACCCCACGACTTCCCGTTTACGGCTGCGCCATGTTGGGAAACCTATAGGCTGTTGATAAGGTTCCCCAAGATGGCGGGAGGTAGCGGAAGCAGACGACAGCAGCGGATGTGACGTCACGTGCATACTATGCATACCGCGAGGTGCATCTCTTTTCGCGAACGTATCGCTCTGTAACTAAGAGCAAGCAAACGAAAAAAGGAAAAAAAAAAGAAAACGTTGCGCGCTCGATAACTCTGCGGGCATGCGCATTCCACCAGATACAAGCTATTCCGCGAAGCACGCAGTTTTATAGGCAACCAGCGCTGAAACTTCGCGTGCCAACAGCAGCGCCGTAACACACAGCCTATATAGCGAGCGGTGGACACAATTTACAGTACAGCACATGCTACGATTTTGGCATCAGCAAATTCACCGCTCGTTTTGAAGCACATGTGTCCGGCCTCTGACCTGTCTGGGCAGCGACGTGCTAGAACGTAGCAGCACGTGCGCTTCTCGCAACACGTACATGGTCATGAGCAGAACTTGACTGCAGGCGCATCGGCCTAAGCGAACGTTGATAGAGGCGCTCGTCTATTATCGTTAAGTATGCCGAGCAATCTTCGTGGCCTCCCTACCGGACGGTGTCAGCATATTTGAGTACCAGACGCAAGCTCCCGTAGCGCCTTCTGACCAGCGCTGGTTCCACATATGCTGTTCGATAAAGCGTATATAAATCTGCCCGTCACGGTAAGCGGTGAGCGATCGAATCACGTGAGCAGCACGCTTGCCAGACTGCCCTATGCAGTTTGTTAGCCACTGCCGGCGGCTGCAGCACCAGGACTTGTCGTCCCTGTGGCAACCGAGTGGCACTTGCAGTGCCACACATCGTCGTCGCAGCTTCTTCAAGCGACACCTCACGTGCGACCGCGAGAACGCGTCTCGGCTTTTTGCACCGCCTGAAAGAGGAGAGAAAGTGGCAATTCCGATCGCGCAAGTTTCGAAGAGTGACCGCGAGAGGTCGTGGTTTCTCGCCGATCCTAAAGACACCTACATAGCTGCGTCGTTGATGTTATCCCCCCCCCCCTTTTTTTTTTGCCTTCGCGAAGAATTTGAACAGTTTCCTCACTTCCGCGTGTCTCCTGCGCGCATCTTTAGAGCGTTTCTTTTATTTTAACGAACATTTACTTTTTATATTGCTCCCCGTATTCATACAGAGCGCAAGAAAAAACGAGATATCGAAATAATGTCAATATGCAAGAGACAAGCATGTTCACAATCTTTAATTAACTGGACCTCTCAGGACTGGCACCGCTTTCCCGGACCAATCGCCCGTTGACCGCACCCATTTTAGCAACGCTTCAGCTAACATTGCTTATTTGCAGGCACATAATCTTACACATATGTGAATGAGTGAGTGAGTGAGTGAGTGAGTGAGTGATAGATAGATAGATAGATAGATAGATAGACAGATAGACAGATAGACAGATAGACAGATAGATAGATAGATAGATAGATAGATAGATAGATAGATAGATAGATAGATAGATAGATAGGTAGATAGATAGATAGATAGATAGATAGATAGATAGATAGATAGATAGATAGATAGATAGATAGATACCACTCGGCATGATGCAGACTGAACCGATTTACGCCACTTTTCGGGAGAATATTGAGAGATGCAAGTTTCCGCATAGGCCCCCATCGACCACCACTGTCGAACGTTCTTCACGTCCCGGGAAGAAATGCAGCACGGCTCCCGTCGCGCACACGTGTGACCTTTCGGCTCCGCGACCGAAGTGGCAACTCCGGCTGCACGTTGCTTTCGGAGAGGGGGGGGAGGAGGGGAGGGGGCAGATAGCATGCAGGCAGCCCCGCACGTGCCGAACACGCTCGTTCAAATCGCCGCGGACGCCAGGGGCGTGCGGATATACGAAACCTTCGGACAACGAGTCCAACATATCCCCTTTCTTCGAATCGAATACTCACCGTTCGTAAATGCAAATATTTCTCGAATAGCTTTCGAATTCCTCAACAAAACCGCCGACCCCGCACGATCAAACAAGAAATTGGACCGAACGCGCGATAACAATTCCCACCGGCGTCCATACATAGTAGAGATAAAACGCGAGAAGCTACACGTATAGTGGCGCGTATTAAAGGCCGTTTTGCATTAATTGTAAGAAGGTTTGTTCATTATTCGGAAACTGTTCGAAAACTGTCGAGTTTCCGATTCGCTTTTGGCACTATCTGATATGTTTTCGATTCTGTATTTATGCATTTATTTATGTATTCGATTCGGAATCGCGCAAGCGCGCTGCTCTAGCTGATCGAGCGGGCGCGTTGGTTCCTAACGCAAAGCGTGACCTTGTGCATTTATGGAATCGAATTATACTTGCAAGACATGCTTGCAAGTATGATCCGTGCCGGGTATGAAATGACGTCATCGAAGCCGTCATATTGTCGAATACGCGCCATCTCGTAAGCGCTGAATGGTCCACAGTTTCGCGACGGCCTCTCTGATTGGCTCAAAACGCACCATTGCGCAATTTGACAGGGAGCGCGATCTCGCATAGCGGTCCCGAAAGCGAGGAATTCGCTTGCCCCAATGTGACTGGTCACAATCCCACTTTCTTAAAAAAAGAAAGAAAGAAAGAAAGGTTTAAATTCTGGGATCTCATACGTGCCGAAACCACGATGTGCGATTATGCGGAACGCCGCATTGTGGGGGATTCATTTTGACCACCTGTGGTTCTTGTGCATGCACGGTGCACGGACGCTTTCCGCATTTCGCCCCCACGGCAGCGCGACGCCAAATCCACTACACACAAACCGCGGTGACTTTCTTCGGCGAAAGCGCAATTTCTGACCAATCGCTCGAGAACGAGCGAGCGAGCGAGCAGTTCGACTTCCGAACCGTTATAAGATCGCACCCCCAGAACAACACCCTCGGTCCCGGCTGCAAGCCCAAGGACAAAGGAAGGTCGGTGCACCCATACCGCTGAGTGTATATGTAACTTGCAACGACGCATCACGATGGGTGTATACAATAAGCCTCGGTCGTCTGTATATACGCGCGAGACGTATCAGAGAGCCCTTGACAATGCTCTAAAGGAAAGAGTGGTGGCCACACGGGCCGCCGCGCGGACACAAATGTGCACAACACCACTTTAGACACGGTATGTACACATACCTATACAGCCGCACATATATGTGATGGCGCTACAACGAAGCGCTTTTAAGATAAACGGCCTGTTTGTGCGCTCGATCTCGCTACGGCCGCACCGAGCGCAGCGGGTGGGAGCTCTCGCAAGAAATGACGCGTTTTCTTTTTCTTTTCTTTAATCACGTCTCGATCCGGTTGTCTGCCCCGGGGTCTGTGCTGTCGAATGTCGGGAACTTTCCAGCGTATCTCCACCGGCCGAGGAGAGGGTAGAGGGGGGGGGGGGGGAGGAGGGGAGGATTGCCATTAATCACCGCCAAACACCCAGTGTGCACCAGCGCGAGAGACAGCAGCCGCGATAATCGCGGCGCCTCGTCTTCCATTTCTTATTTTTCTGCAATCCCTGGCAGCGTCACCAGGCGATCGAGGTTCTCGCCCCGTGTCACCCTCCTCGACCCGACTATAAGGAGCGACTAAGCAGTGCACACTGAACAGTCAGCGAGTATATGGTGACGTCACATTCTCGTATAGCTACGAACCACGTGATATACTCGATCGCTGCTAGGAAAAAATGATATTCTGCAGTGATACCGGTCGTGTGTATACACTGGTACGTGTACACATTTCTGCACTTACCTCGTCGCTTTCTTTTTTCCTTCTGTAATGATTACGCTATCTGTGTATTCTGCAGGAGGTCACGCCATCATATTCTCGTATAAACTTTGTGACGTCCCCTTGCAATGTACGCTTTTACCAAGCTTAATTACGCGTGAACTCGACAGAGAGAGAGAGAGAGAGAAGCACGGAAAGGCAAGGAGGATGAGCAGACGTCCGTCCACGCCTGGTTCAATATTCTGAAATAAACTCGACCTTGTAACGGCTGTGTGGGCGCAGCTGTACTGTCTGCTTCTTAGTGGGGCGAACACGACCTTGACATGCATGACCTTCACACGCTATAGATGTGGCGCCGGCCAGCGTCATGTTCTTGTTCATGGACCACCGCGGCGCGAGTACTGGTTAACTAATGGCGTTTTTCACTGGTCGATTCGGAGCAGGATTTCTTGCTCCGCGGCAACGAATCCGAATTTCACTGGTCGATCTGGAGTGGGTTCGCGCGTTCCACTGGTCGTTTCGGATCAACTCGCTCCGCGCCGGATCGCTCTCACTTGCTCCGCCGCCGAGGCGCGGATTCGGGCGGAAATAGCACGCGTCACTTCCGCCTTCAAGCGAAATCGGTACCCGTTTGGTACGCACAACATTGTGTTGCTTCGCAAAATGGCTGCGTTCGGTGCTGCTGCAGCGCTCGCGTTTAGCGATGAGAGCTCGGACGACAGCGATTACGAAGTGACGCAGGTGCTGTACGAAGCCTTCTATGCACGTTGATCATGCACAATCCTTGCGGGCGCGACATGGAAATGACGGACTATGCGACTGCCACGGTCAAATTACACACGGGGGACGGCGAGTTTGGTTGCCGTGGAAACGACAGAACGGAAGTCGGGCATGGTTTTTCGGAACCGGTTCGTGCGACGCGTGCGACGTGTACGCAGACTTCCTGTGTGATCCGCCGCGGAGCGTTTTTGCGCTCCGCTGGCCGATTCGGATTTGTGAAACCCGAGCGCTCGCTCGAGGATTTCAGCAGCCGCTCCAGATCGACCAGTGAAAAACGCCATAAATGTGAAAGGAGAAGCTACATACAGGCTGGCCAATCCGGCCATGACAAGCCGAGACAAGCTGCAACTTCCGAGACGCTGCGCGTTTTTTACATCTATACTATAGACTTTGGCAATTTCTCGTTCGGAATCCACGGCCATGGTTCGCGCGCGTGCAAGGCGATGGCAAGGCGCCTCGAGTTTGGGGGCCTCACATGCGCAGACCGCATGCGCACACTCGCTGCTCTGACGTCGTCCTCGACTCACAAGCGGCGGTCGTAATTAACACCCCCCTCCCGCCTTTCCGCCATCTAATCAGATCGCCACGCAACCCTCGTCTTTCTTTTCTCTTTTTCCCGCGCAGCGCAAGCAGTGCCACTTGATATTTCGAATCGAATGATATCTGCAGAGCACGACAACGCTGGATATACGCAGCAGTGGTGTCCCGGAGGGACCTCCGAGCAGGACTGGCATCCTGACCGCACCATCACGGCGAAGAACGCGGTCCCCATGGCATGCAGTGGTATACGGCATTCCTGCGCGCTTGGTGCATGCGGTCGTACGGGCAATTAACCATATGCGGCGCTGAGAGAGAGAGAGAGAGAGAGAGAGAGAGAGAGAGAGAGAGAGAGAGAGAGAGAGAGAGAGGGGGGGGGGGTTAGCCAGTGTAAGTACCGGCTGAGTACTACACTGTGCTGGGGAAAGGGGTAAAGGGAATAAAAGGAGAAAGAAGAAGGAAAAAAGAATTCACACATTAACGCGATGCTACGCACGACAAAGACGCGCAGGCCTATAGCGAGCGGAGGAAAGCCTTTAGTACACAGTATATACGGTGCGATTTTGTTTCGGCAAATTTAGCGTTCACCTTGAGGCCCGTGTGTCTATATCTCCTGATCTAACGGGGAACCCGCGGCGTGCAAAAAACGCAGGAGCGCATGCGCTCCTGGAGACACGCACACCTAGCCACGGACAGAGCTTAATTAACATGACGCATCGGGCCAAAGAAAAACGTCGATATGCGTGCATGCAGCCGGCACGCCTGTATGTCATCGTTCAAAGTGTCATTTCATTTATGAGACGCCTCTACACCGGACGGCGTACGCATATTTTAGCCGTGCACATTCAAATTGACGTGTGTAGCACGCCTCCCGGCGAGCGTTGGTTCGGCCGTGCAAGACGGAACACAGAGCGAGGCCCTTGGCAACAAACACGCCGTTTAAAGAAAACGTTAAGCACGAGCTCCCGTCACACCACGGGGAGCGCGCGGTGCAGACAGGCTCTGTTGGTGATGCAACAGGAATGGGAGCCGTTAAAGGAGCGCCGCGCCTCCTTCTCCCAGCGCACCTAGCTTCCCGTCGGAGGACACCCAATTCGAGCGTCATTTTTCTACCGCTATGGGCCATTGTCTGGACCGGCGGCGATATCGAGGCGGTGTCCGCTTGCGGTTCGGCTCAAAAGGCTGCCTTCCGCACGCACCGACGGAGAACTTTCTTTTCGGCATTTCGCGCTCGCGCGGACTCGCGGGAGAAAGCGCCGAATGAATATATGCAAAGGGAAATGACGGACTGCTCGCTGTGGAAATTTCGGATAGCATGCACATTGTGAATGGCTTAGCCAATTATATAGGAATGGATCCGCTTGCGACAGTTCGGTTGCTTGCTGTACTATCTATACGACTGCCCGACTTCCGAGCGCTCGTCGTGGAAGTTACGTGCGCAGATTTCGGGAGAACCGGAATACCGAATAAAGCGGGAGGGCGAGGTGGGGGTGGGGTCGAACTAACGCAGCCACCACCGCGAGGGATTTAAATACCGACTGTGCCGGTGGAAATCCAGTCAGCCGTGGCAACCGGGGCAGCCACGCTTTTTCACGCCCACTGGCCACGTCCGAGCGAAAGCCACGTCAGTGGCCAATTTTAGAGTTCGGAGTGGAAAGGCTCTGGAGCACTCCTATCGATACTGGTGAACGACGGGACGAAATGTCAAAGTCGACCACGTGGTGTCGTCTCCGGCCAATCAGAGCGTTCGCGCGCGCGGGCTCTTCACGTGAGAGCCAGCGTGCGCATGGCGCGGACACCGAATCAACTTGGACCTCGATCTCTTCTTTTTTCACGCCTGCGCGAGCCTCTCGAGCGGTATAATCGAGGCGGGCAAACAACGGGTCCCATAATCGAGACCGCACAAGACCCCAACCACCATCGCGCGCACTCGGACCGTTGTCACCTTCTCTCGCCAGGGAGAGAGGAGAAGGGAGGGGGAGGGGTGGACCAGGAGACCGCGCGCAGCCCGTGGTTTTGGCCGCTCGCCCATTGGCCGCTTCGAGAGGGCTATTTTCTTCGCAGTGAGAGCGCCAAACCTCCCGGAGAGGAGGCGGTGGGGGGGAGGCGGTGGCGCGTGGCCCACGAGAGAGCCGCGCAAGAATCCAGAGCGCGCGCGAGCGCCCCCCCCCCCCCCCGCCCCCCTGCTCCACTCCACGCGCCCTTCCATTATCTCATCTTTGTCACCTCGCCGTAATCAGCGGTGGTACACTTAGTGCTCCTCCTCTGTCAGTAGTAAGCACAGTGGAGAGGCGCGTTCGCTCTTTCTCTCTTTCTCTCTCGTCTGCCAACAGTGCTGACCATCACCGCCACTTCGCTATCCCCTCGCCTTTTGTGTGACCCCGAACGCTGGCTCTTTTGAGGAACACCCGCCGCATGCTGCCGGGTCGCAGCGGTGTTTTTCGGGACAAGAAACGCGGCGCGGCCCAGACGCGGTCCAGACGGGGCGTATCGCAACGAGGGCCCTGAAGAGCTTAGCGTCCTGACCGCTAGAGATGTCGAGAGGGGCGCCGGGTGACCGCAATTTGGGGAAGCCCGTCCGCGATACGCGTGGGACCCAATGCTCGCGGTTTTATTTCAGTGCATCAGAATTTTGTCCGCGAGGTCGCTGCAGAACAGGCCAATCACTGTGACAATACGTGACAATAGCTGTACGAAAACCCTATGCAGTAAGCGTTATCACATCTCGGGCTATTCCAGGCCAGACGAGCGTTCGAGGAACGTCCCACTATAAGGTGGAAATTCCACGGGAAGCAAGAAACGAAAGACCCGGCGTACGCAAGAAGAAGAAGAAGAAACTTTATTAAAGAATGGTCCGGCAGTTTTTCCTGTGGTGGACTCAGGTGGCGGGTCGAAGACCTTGGACTCGGGCGGCATCTTCGGCTTGCTGGACGGCCCAGAGCTGGCCTGCCAACTCTGAACTTTTGAGAGCCGCCTCGCAGCGGCGGCGACGCCGATGGAGAAGGTCCCCGGCGGATCCCGCAGCCGGGGCGGCGTCGGGAAGAAGCGAGCTCGAGGCTTCCCGTACTCTGGCAACGGCCGCGATTACGGACGCGTCGCGAACGGAGCTGGTTTCATTACCTAACAAAACTTTTTTTTTTCCGACATCGGACCAGGACACGAAGAAAAAAAGAAAGAAACAAAAAAGAAATCAGCAACGCGCTCAACATGCAGGTCGCCCAGCGAGAGGGGCAGACATGATCAGAAAGTCTAGGACTATGTCTGATTTCAAAACCGAAGCAGCCGGAAGAACACCCGCCAAAGTATAGAGGGTGCGATGGACGGCAGTGTGCCAGGTATGGTATCACATCCCTTCGACATTCTCGCGGGAAACTGCACGAGGGAAGAACTGGGAAGTTTGCACAAAACTGCGCCGATGCAGACCAAAGCACTAAGTAGAACTTGCAATTCCACACGCGGTCTCACCCCTCTGCACTCAATTTTCATCTCGCTTCACGCGTCTCATAGATGTCTGTGCCTCATAGCACACGGCCATCGCCAAAGCTCAATTACTTATTCCACCGCGACTGCCCGTAAGCTAACCATACATTACACCAGCCCCAAGTTGGGAAACCCCAACTTTCCTCATCACGTACTCCACGTGATTGCCCGCAATTACCGCTTACACTCCAGATGGTGTCCACCCTATGGTGTTCGCATACATGCAGTACACCCATGCAGAATCAGTGAGGAGGCAATGCTAATCACATGATACCAGCACCCATGTTGCAATCCCCTCCTCTTATTTGCAGCTTTCATTACCGTGAACCACTCGGCGATTCAACAACGGTAGGTACAACGGCAGGTACATCTGACAAATGACTTTGTCACACGCGACAAAGTCGTTGTGCAATCATGCGCTGGGGGCGACGCGAAGCCGGCGCATGGGACGATGCCCAGCGACCGAGCAGCAGGAAGCTTGCGATTATATACGGTGGTCTTTCGTGCACGTTGCTAGGATACTTGGATGCCGTCAGACAGTTGACGTCATCGCAGCCGCCATTACTTTTCGGGGTGTACTAACACGCCGAGAAGCTGCGTGAACAAGACCAGAACGACAACAAATTAAAAACCGGCGTGTCTTACACCGAGGTGGAATTCGGCGTAACAATGATAATCTACCGAAAAAGCAGTCGCCGTCAGAAAGCAAAACAATGTAGGATATACGGACAGCTGATGTGGGGCAACGACATAATCTTTGCCGCCATGTTTGGGTACTATATATAGCACGGTGAAAAAGCTGAGTCCGTGACGTCACGCGAAATATATACGCAACAAAACAGGCGCCTCGCTACGCTACATGTAAATGACGGCGCTTATTCGCAGCTGTTGCAGCCAGGAAAATGCAGCCACGCAGCAGCTTTTAAACTGCACAGGGATCGTGCGAACAGTATTTCTTGGAGACTCAATCGAATACAAATCGAACAGCGCCAAAAGCGTATCGAATCAAATACGAATCGAATTCTGTCAGAAGCGAATGGAATCGAATGCTTTTCTAATATAGTTTGCGAATAACGTACAGCCCCGATCTTTCCGATCAGCATCAAACAATTTTCACATCACGGTATTCGCAATATTAGAAAGCTACTGCTATTACACTGTCCATTACAAATCACTATTTATCAAAAGCACAAAGCGAGCATTAGGAACAACTAGGTTGTTTGTTCACGTACACTTAAGGCTCCTCGGCCATTACGCGGTCACGCATTATTATATACAAAGGTTATAAAGGTAATCTTGTGGACCAGTTGTGTACACCATCGCGACCAAACCACAAATGCGCGTCGTCTTTGGCTATCGTTAACAACGGGAGGGGGGACAAAAAAAGAAAAGAAAGAGAAGAAGAAAACACTGTGTCTAGTTCGAATGGTCGCGGCAGATGGCGCCACTACTGCATAAAGTATGTTGCAATGAACCGTATTCAGAACTAGGCCAGTCAGAGAACACAGATGCTGCGTAAATAAATAGTACCAAAAAATACTCACTGCCTAATGTCATGCCTAAACAACATTTCACTGCGAGTGATCGTGTTTATAGCCGAAAAAGCCTGGCTGACTGAGCGACGCAGCGCGCCTTTAGAAGTATACGTTATGTGTTCCGAAGCTACGATGAATGTTCTAAATTTTGCTTCGATTTCATTTATAATCGTGCAAGTTCGACGACGGGAAGCATAAAGAAAACACTCGGGAAAAAAAAAATATTCCGAGTTTCGAATAGTGCCCATTCGATAAGAGGATCGAATCGAAAAGGACATTAATTCGATTCGACATCCGAAAGTTTCGAATGTTCGCACGCCTCCTAGTAAACTGCACAGCACAAAACTAAGGTACGTTGGTTTCTACTCGAGCCGCGGTTGGTGCGCCATCATTACGGATTATGTGGCGCTTTATACGGACAAGGACGAACACCGAAAAATGCAAAATGATATACACACACACACACACACACACACACACACACGTGACGCCAAAGTCCGCAACAATTTTACTGCGGAAAACCGTAACCGTTTTTCTTTTTTACATGCGGTACTTCATACTGCACAATGAACAAGCAGACACCTTTTGAGGTGACGTTTAAAACCGTGCATCCTAGTTTCGGACTAGGAACACTGCGTGCAGGCGACATACGCGATGTCGAAATAGGGGAGAATTTACAGAAGTAGACGGTGCGTGGAGCGCAAGAGGTTTATCTTCGCCGTCGTCTCTTCTCCGAAATCTCCGGACCCCTCGGTCGGGAAGCCTGCCAGGACGGCGCGAGGTATGCAAATTGGCGCTAGCAACGGCGTCCCTAAAATAAGACCGCGAGGACTCGCGGCCCGACGGCAGAGCCCACCGAAAACTGGCCGACGCCGCATGCAGGCGTGGGTGGCTGGAACGCGCAGCATCGCGGGCGAGATTACTCAGCGCGGTACTGCCCCAAAATGGTCATGCTGTGTGTATGATGTGTTTTTGATGCGCTAGCATTAGGAGTGTCAAAGCGGGGAAAAAAAGTGCGTGTACGTGTATGCATGTATGTGCTATCTGCTACAGGCAATTTCTAAATTTTTGGTGCAGGCCAAGAAAAAAAGGAAGAAAGAAAAAACACTCGGTGGCAATTCAGCGGTAAATGGCAGAGAAATGCGTTTAGCATTACGTCGCACCTCTTTGGGGTCCCCGATCCATGATTCAAGCCACGTTCACCACGTTTGGAAAGTGTTGCCCACGAGCTCATTCGACACACGTCCAGCCTCCTCCAGGAGCGAAGTACAACTGACGGAGGTCCGGAATAGAAGAGCGTGCGTACAGGTATAACCAGCTTCCCGCACGTCACACACATAGAGCTTTCTTTTCTACTTTGACACGTCTAAGGGTAACGCATCAAAAATGAAAAAAAAAAAAGAAACGTACATACACACGCCTGTTACTACAGCTTAGTCTTTGGATTAACGTCGTCTCCACCGCCCCTTCTCGCAAACAGACCTATGCACCGTTTCCGACGGCAGCACTAATCCCACGCTGTCACGTGTCCCGTTCACCCCGAGGAGAGCGACAATATTTAGGTTCGAGCCGCCGGTGCTGTGGTAACCCTTCCTCGAACCCCCCCCCCCCCCCCCCTTTTTGTCGCGGCCCGAAAGGCCGCGCGGGGCTTGCCAATTTGCGGTAGCAGTCGCCAGTCCGCTTTCGCGCGCTCTCCTCCGCGATGTCTGGAGCCAAAAGAGCGCTGTCTGGGAGCACAGCAGGCGAGGAACGCCCGAGCCAAGAACTGGCGCGGCGGAAACTCGTTCGCTTAGCTAGTTAAGAGAGAGAGAGAGCGCTACCAAGATGAGCAAGAAAGCAAGCAGCCATCGCGGGAAAGGGAGGTGCGCGACCTCATCGCTTATTCCCACCGAAGCGAAACCGGCGAGACGTGCGACCGACTATCTCGAGGAGGAAGTGCAGGAGGGGAGTGGGCCTGGCTCCACTCTTTTGCATACGTCACGGCAGCCGCTTTGCATACGTCACCCCCCGCGCAACGGAGCGCTAGCGGCTGCGCCTCCCAACGGCACGAGTCGTAACGGGACGAGGAGAGAAACGGTTTTGCGAGAGAAGGGGAAGGAGACGCGGTGACGTCAAAATGACGTCCGCCCAGAGAAAGGAAAAAAAAAAAACAAATCTCGAAGCAACAGCAGCAGCTGGAGCCGAACGAAAGAACGAACGAACGAAGCTCCCAGCGAATGGCCCCGCCAGGCAAGAAGAAAAAAAAAAAGGGGGGGTGAGCGAGGAGGCGGGTAAGAACGGGGGGAGAGCACCGCTCTCCACGTGGCCCCGGCGGCGCGAGCATGCTATGCACGCTCCCGGGGCACGCACACACACAGAAGAATGTAAACGAGCGCTTACGAGGCGCCAGAGGTAAACAGCCGGGGCCGACCACGTTCTTTTAAAAAGGGGAACAGGCGGCTGGCCGACGGCTCGCGCACGGACGCAGCTGCCAAGGAGCGCGATCCTCTGGGGTGATCCAGACTGAGTGACCGCCTGTGATACAGGGCGGAGAACCGTCAGCACGTCGGCTATATACATAGAGCGGACTTGCTCTTCTTCTCATGATCATTCCCTCCCTTTTCCCCGGTGCAGGGTAGCCAACCGGGCTCAGTCCTGGCTAACCTCCCTACCTTTCATTTATCCTTTCGATCTCTCTCTCTCTCTCGCTGGAACAGAGCTGTTCGCCCGGCCAGTGCAGTAGCCGCGCTGATGCGAACGTATGGCGTATCGCATGCCTTAGCGCGCCGCTGTAACACCATGCGAGCGCGCTTACAGTTGCTGCTGTTACGTTTCGCCTACAACGCGCGGTAATGCCGGCGCGGATGCAACGGACGCCGGGGCTTTGTTCAAAGCGGCGGACATTTTGGCCCGTTCAACGCCGCCGCAACGCCTACCCGCCAAGCGTGTCCAGGCGTGTTTCAGTGCCACGTGTCTTCGTGTGTGCGTGTGTGTGTGTGTGCCCTCGCTTGTCAAAGCGCGGCAGCCGGGGAGCGGAGTTCCCCGAATGAGGAGCCTGGAGGTCTCTCGGCTCAACCGTTCGCGCCGTCGTGTGGGCGGGTTGGCGATGCGTCACTGCACTCGGTTCAGCAGGTCTCTCGGCTCGACCGTGCGCGCCGTCGTGGGCTCATGCTCCGCCGTCCCGTGACCTTCATCCCGTGACCTTCATCCCGTGACCTTCCCTTTTGGACTGCGACGCCGAGAGTATAAGAGCAGCTGCCCCCGGACGCCAGGAGAGAGGCTCCGATTTGTACTGTTGAGTTACGTGCTCTCCCGTCTCTCCACTTCGGTCGACCTGACCGGCCGCTCTTTTGCTATGTTAGAATAAACAAGTTGTTCTGTTACCAGTCTTCTCTTGCTTTGCCGGGACCTTCGGATGCTTCCAGTGCCCCAGGCCGCCAGGCCAACGCTACCCTTGGGGCTTGCGACCCATTGGCAAAAACGGGCGTCAGCACCGAGACCCCAACAACTCGTGCCAGCGGTGCGATTACAACATCTGGTTGCCAGCGGTGAGATCGCGACAACGGAGGCCAGCAGCGAAGAGATGCGGTTGACTGTATGCTGAGCAGCACAACGACCATCCGGGAGCAGTGCAACGAGCCCTGTGTGATGACTGGTTGCCTGCAGCGGAACGACTGCGCTGAATTCTTGGCTGCGAGGTTTGGTGAGTGCGGGACTTTCTTCTACTGAGTTTTGCCAGGCTTTTGTTAGTGTCAGAAACAGAGCTGGTAATTGTGGTTGTCGTTGCTGCCGGGTTAGTTTGCGGCAAGACAATAGTAGGCAGTAGAGAAAGCAGCATTCAGAGCAGCCATGGATTTGAAGTCGTTGCGCAAACCGAAATTGCTGGAGCTTGCGAGAGAGTTGGGTCTGGATGTCTCAGACAAACTCAGAAAACCAGAACTGCTAAGGGCTATTCTTGAGTTAGAAGCTGAGGATGACGAGCTGTCGGAATGCCTTGAGACCATTGAGGAGAGGGAGGAGCAAAAAGAGAAACAGGAGCGCGAACTTAAAGAACAGAAAGAGAAAGATGAGCGCGAACGTAAAGAGCAACAAGAGAAAGAAAGAGAGCGCGACCGTCAACACGCTTTGGAAATGAAGCGTCTCGAGTTAGAGATGGAACGCGCTCGTAATGGAAGTCAGGCACACGGTGCAGGAGAACGAGTATTGTTAAAAATGACTGACCTGACGCGGCCGTTTAAGCTTGGAGAGGACATTGGTTTGTTCCTGGTTAACTTTGAGCGAACGTGCGAGAAGCAGGGGTTCTCTCGGGAAACGTGGCCACAGCGCTTGCTCACTTTGCTACCCGGCGAGGCGGCCGACGTAGTCGCTCGCTTGGAGAGAGAGGAGGCAGAGGATTTCGACAAAGTGAAATCGAGTCTGCTAAAAAAGTACCGGCTGTCAGCGGAGGCGTTCCGTCGGAAGTTTCGGGAAAATGAGAAAGGCAAAAGTGAGTCATATACAGAGTTTGCCTACAGGCTTATATCAAACATGCAGGAGTGGCTCAAAGAAGAGAAAGCGTTTGGTGACCACGAGAAAGTTCTGCAGTGTTTCGGGCTAGAACAGTTTTATAGTCGGTTACCTGAGAACGTGCGGTACTGGGTCTTGGATAGGCCAGACGTTAGTACGGTGGCTAGAGCCGCTGAGTTAGCCGAGGAGTTTGTGACGCGTCGGGCTCGCGGAGCTAAGGACGGTCAAAAGGGTGAATTTGGCTCCAAGTTTGAGAGGCCGAAGTTCACACCCATGAGAGCAAAGGGGGATACACGTAGTGCGGATGCGAGTGAAAGCAGTCCGACCGAACGTAAGGAGACGGCGGCAACCGAAGCCGAACGCAGAAAGCGGTTCGAGACGAGGCAAGCGCGCGTTTGTTATACATGCCAGAAGCCGGGTCACTTTTCGGCGCAGTGTCCAGAAACAAAAACACAAGTCGTGTTTTTGTCTATATGCAGCACTGACGAGAACATGAAGCTTCTCGAGCCTTACATGCGAGACCTCCTCGTGAACGGGAAAGAGTGCCGAGTGCTTCGCGATTCCGCAGCTACAATGGATGTAGTTCACCCCTCTTACGTAGAACCCGATATGTTCACGGGCGAGTGCGCATGGATCAAGCAAGCAGTGGAAGCTCATAGCGTGTGTCTGCCGGTAGCAAAAGTGCTTATTGAAGGACCTTTCGGAGCACTTGAGACGGAGGCCGCAGTGTCATCTATGCTGCCCCCCCAGTACCCGTACCTATTTTCGAACAGGTCCGATCACCTCCTGCGCGAGAAGGGGCTTTTGTTTGGTGAGGCTAGCGTTCAGGCCTTAACCAGATCGAAGGTTCGGGAGCTCGCTGCAAAGGCGGTAGTTGCGGGGCCGACGTTGTTGAACGATGAGAAAGGGTCAGAGGCGCAGCAGGCTGGTATTCAGAGCACGCCCGAACTGAATAAACTTGAGCCTGTAGCGTTAAAGGCACCAGATACTGGAGAGGAAAATCCCGACACGGGAAAATTAGAAGAGCTGTCTCCAGATTTGCTCATCGCGCCTACGTCAGACGGACTTAACAGGTTGCTAAAAGTCAGCCGCTCGGCTTTGATAGCCGAGCAAAAGAAGGATGGCAGCCTAGAAAACATACGCTGCATTATCAAGGAAGGTATCGCCAAGAAAAATGCTCGCTTTGTGGAAAGAGGTGGGGTCCTGTACCGGAAGTATCTAGACCGCAGGGGAGTGGAGTTCGATCAGCTGATCGTGCCTCAATGCTATCGTCAGGATCTGTTGCGCTTGTCGCATGGGGGTTCGTGGTCCGGACACCTAGGAGTTAAGAAAACTAAGGACCGTCTCTTGCAGGAGTACTATTGGCCAGGGTGTTTTCGGGACGCAGACCACTTTGTGAAGACATGCGACACCTGTCAGCGGGTGGGCAAGCCAGGGGACAAATCGAGGGCGCCGTTGAAGTTGGTACCTATCATTACGGAGCCTTTTAGACGGCTCGTTATTGATACAGTGGGACCTCTGCCGGTAACAGCCTCGGGGTACCGACACATTTTGACTGTGATCTGTCCAGCGACAAAGTTCCCTGAAGCAGTGCCGCTTAAAGAACTCAGCTCAGTTGAGATAGTCAATGCACTACTGTCCATATTTGCGCGAGTTGGTTTTCCTGCAGAAATCCAGTCAGATCAGGGTACAGTGTTTACTAGCGCTTTGACGACAGCCTTTCTCGAAAGGTGCGCGGTAAGGCTGTTACACAGCTCAGTGCACCACCCCCAGTCGAATTCCGTTGAGAAGCTCCACTCCGTCATGAAGCGCGTGTTGAGAGCATTGTGTTTTGAACATCAAACTGACTGGGAGCTGTGTCTGCCTGGAGTGATGTTTGCATTAAGGACCGCGCCGCATGCGGCTACGGGGTTTTCGCCAGCTGAGCTGGTGTACGGTCGCTCGCTGCGATCTCCGCTTCGCATGCTTCGAGAATCATGGGAAGGCAGGGGCGACGACCCAGTCGTGGTAGAGTACGTGCTTAAGCTCCTCGAACGCTTAAGAAGAGCACAGGAGTTGTCAGGTGAAGCAATGGCAGAGGCCCAGCAGAGGGCCAAGGTTTATTATGATCGGACAGCCAGGGCCCGTTGTTTTGAGGTGGGCGATGAGGTCATGATATTGCGCACATCGCTAAAGAACAAACTCGACGTGCAGTGGGAGGGCCCAGCACGGATTGTTC
This sequence comes from Dermacentor andersoni, assembly GCF_023375885.2. NCBI lineage: Eukaryota > Metazoa > Arthropoda > Arachnida > Ixodida > Ixodidae > Dermacentor > Dermacentor andersoni. The sequence goes on from NC_092820.1 coordinate 157,346,158, forward strand.
AAAAACTGTCGGACGTTAACTACGTGGTGAGTCTGCCAGGAAAGCGGAAAGCACAGCAAGTTTACCACTGTAATCTGCTCAAACCCTATAAGCAACGGGAAGCAGTGGTGTGCATGATGGTAAACGTGCCCGAAGAGCTTCCGGTCGAGCTTCCGGGACTAGGCTCAGTGACGAACAGGAAAGACACCGATCAAGTCATTAGTGACTTAATAAGTAAAGCATCGCTGTCGCCTGAGCAGAAAACCGAACTACACCAGCTCTTACAAGAGTTTCAAGGTCTGTTCTCTGAGAGGCCTGGTAGGACTTCTGTCCTTACTCATGACATAGAACTTACCTCCCCAGAGCCAGTACGATCCAAGGCGTACCGGGTGTCACCCCGCCAGAGCGATATTATGGAGGCTGAGGTAAAGAAAATGCTACAGCTCGGTGTTATTGAAGCGGGTGAGAGTGATTATACCTCCCCTTTGATTTTAGTTGAGGTACTGGGCAAGGAACCTCGTCCTTGCGTCGACTACCGCAGGCTTAATTCCATCACTAAGGATCAAATTTATCCGATCCCTAACATCGAGGAGCGCCTTGAGAGAGTGAGTAGCGCTCAGTTTATTTCCACCCTAGATCTTGTCAGGGGTTATTGGCAGGTTCCACTTACAGAAGAGGCTAGTAGGTATGCGGCGTTCATTTCACCAATGGGGACATTCCGTCCTAAAGTTTTGAGTTTTGGTTTGAAGAACGCGCCATACTGCTTTTCAAGCCTCATGGATAAAGTGTTGCGGGGACAGCAAGAATTCGCTTTACCGTATCTAGACGACGTAGCGATATTCTCCGCATCCTGGCCTGAACATATGGCGCACTTGCGGGCAGTGCTAACCCGCCTGCGCGATGCGGGCTTGACAGTCAAGGCTCCCAAGTGCCAGTTAGCACAGGCCGAGGTTGTCTACCTCGGACACGTGATTGGTCGGGGTCGTCGCCGCCCCTCTGAAATAAAGGTGGCCGCTGTGCGAGACTTCCCGCAACCGCGCACGAAGACCGATATTCGGTCGTTCTTAGGTGTCGCCGGCTACTATCAGAGGTACATCCCCAGGTACTCTGATATCGCGGCTCCCTTGACGGATGCTCTAAGAAAGACAGAGCCACAAACAGTCGTCTGGGATGAGACGAAGGAAAGAGCTTTTAGCGCCCTAAAGAGCGCCCTAACAAGCCAGCCTGTGCTACGATCGCCCGACTACACAAAAGGGTTCGTTGTTCAGTGTGATGCTAGTGAGCGAGGCATGGGCGTTGTACTGTGCCAACGGGAAAATGGAGAAGTAGAACACCCCGTCCTGTATGCTAGTCGTAAGCTGACGAGTCGTGAGCAGGCGTATAGCGCCACCGAGAAAGAGTGTGCGTGTATCGTGTGGGCCGTTCAGAAATTGTCATGTTACCTAGCTGGCTCGAGGTTTATCATTGAGACGGATCACTGCCCTCTCCAATGGCTGCAGACCATCTCTCCCAAAAATGGCCGCCTCCTGCGCTGGAGCCTCGCTTTGCAACAATATTCCTTTGAGGTGCGTTACAAAAAGGGGAGTCTCAACGGTAACGCCGATGGCTTAAGTCGAAGCCCCTAACGTGGGAATCAGCCTCAAAATTGCTGGTTACTGATGTTTTTCTTCCTGAGGCAGGATTTTTTTTAACCTATTGCTTTTGTATAGTGTTTCAAAGTGATGATGTGCTTTCTAGTGCAATTTTCCGATTTGTGGACGCGTTCTGAGTGCTGCTAAACTACTGTAAGGAACTAGGCAGCAGTATAAAAGGGGAAAGAGCCTGGCAGGGCTTAGTGAGGTTTGTGCCGTGCTTGCTGACTGAGCGGTTGACTTTCAGGCGTGGTTCTAACGCTTGCCGGAAACGAGAACAAAAATGTCAACTCTCCCGAAGTCACTTTGCAGTGTCCTGTGTGCACCTGAACGTGAGAACGAGGCCTTCTCTGTGCGCTGCGCTCAAGAAACGCCAAAGGACGCCCGACTTCGGTTATGAGCATCATCGAGCGACATCCCTCCGGACAGCGGATGCAGTCCCCTGACCATCAGGATCTCCTTCCCCCGGCGGGGCGGTCTGTTACGTTTCGCCTACAACGCGCGGTAATGCCGGCGCGGATGCAACGGACGCCGGGGCTTTGTTCAAAGCGGCGGACATTTTGGCCCGTTCAACGCCGCCGCAACGCCTGCCCGCCAAGCGTGTCCAGGCGTGTTTCAGTGCCACGTGTCTTCGTGTGTGCGTGTGTGTGTGTGTGCCCTCGCTTGTCAAAGCGCGGCAGCCGGGGAGCGGAGTTCCCCGAATGAGGAGCCTGGAGGTCTCTCGGCTCAACCGTTCGCGCCGTCGTGTGGGCGGGTTGGCGATGCGTCACTGCACTCGGTTCAGCAGGTCTCTCGGCTCGACCGTGCGCGCCGTCGTGGGCTCATGCTCCGCCGTCCCGTGACCTTCATCCCGTGACCTTCATCCCGTGACCTTCATCCCGTGACCTTCCCTTTTGGACCGCGACGCCGAGAGTATAAGAGCAGCTGCCCCCGGACGCCAGGAGAGAGGCTCCGATTTGTACTGTTGAGTTACGTGCTCTCCCGTCTCTCCACTTCGGTCGACCTGACCGGCCGCTCTTTTGCTATGTTAGAATAAACAAGTTGTTCTGTTACCAGTCTTCTCTTGCTTTGCCGGGACCTTCGGATGCTTCCAGTGCCCCAGGCCGCCAGGCCAACGCTACCCTTGGGGCTTGCGACCCATTGGCAAAAACGGGCGTCAGCACCGAGACCCCAACAACTCGTGCCAGCGGTGCGATTACAACACTGCCTATACACCCGGACAAAGCCGGAATACTGCTTACGGCGACAGCGTTTTGTCGTCAGCGGAAGAGACCGCGCGGCTGTCTTCGTTTCCCTCTCTCCCTCAAGCGACACGCCAGCGCTTACGTACACAGAGACGACTCGCCCCCTCTCGAACTATACACCGCACATCCATGGCGCGTCAATGCGATTCGCCTTCGCAGCGCGTTACCGCCATTTACGTGGACGCGACGCGCCATGTGAACGCGACGCGATGCACCACGTTCGTGTAAACGCCGCGGTCCGATCCCTGACTTTCTCTGTCGTCTGCGAACAGGCCAAATGAACCGAGGCGGCACAGCAGAGCCAATCGTTGACGCTTGAGAGAAGTAGGCTTATCGATAAGATGCTCGCTCGCACGGGACGGAAACACCTGCCTACGAACGAGTCGTTACGAAGTATATATGGGCGGGTACCGAAGCGAACACATAGGGCAGTGAAAGTGACGTTGAACTAAAAAAAAATATTTCAGCTGCAACAGTACATTACGCCTTCTGTACAATACCCAGAAACCTAAATGAAAGATCAGGAGGCACCTCAAACTTCACGCACGCCATGACGTCTTGAATTTTGACATCGTCTGCTCGAGCGCAGTTATAAATATTTTTTTTTAACGGTTAAAGATGAACTACATTTAAGCGCCGAGAACATTCGCAAAGCCATAATGACCCAAATACGAGAAAATACTTTGCAACCCGTGACGTTCACAGTGACTTGTATACCGGCGCTGGGATGTCGGCGCAATCAAGACTCACGATACCTTCATTTTTTTTTCTCCTAACAATAATAAACCTCTTATCACAAAGTTAACGAACGTGTATGACGTTGAAAGACTACTTTATCGGTATAAAATAGTTCGGTGTTTCCCTGCAGCCTCCCTCTGCAATCCGCGCGTTGCCCTTTCCGCTGCTATACATACACGCACACACACACACACAGCGGCAAACATAGGCTGTCAATAAGCGTGCTACAGTTACGAACGAATAGCAGGCGCCAAAATTAGCCATTGCGAAAGAGAACGTGCGTGCTCGAGAGCGAGTGCGTGTGGAAAACGTTGGTCCATCGGCAGAGGGCACCCGATCGCGGGGATTTTTATTTCTTCCATATCTCTTCTTTCGGCGCAGGCTCGGGCGCGCCGAACGCGTTCGACTGATAAGCCCGGCACGCTTCGAGTGCGAGTGACAACAGGAAGCTACGCAGACGAGATTGCGCGCGGGCACTGCTACGTCCGAGTGCACGGCACTGTCACGTGAGAGCTACGTCACCGCAAACGAGGGGGGAAAGGAGGAGGAGGAGGAGGAAGGGCATAGGGAAGGCTTATACTCCAACACCAGCTAATTGAACAGAGCAACACGGGTGATAGGAAGACGCTATTTCCTGAAAGTCACTACGACGAGTTTATAGACAGCGTGTTGTCTCTGTATAGCTTCGCCTAATCCGCATGGACCCCGCGAGCCACTTCCCATTTGTACATATATCCTTTGATATTACCGCCGGAGGGTTCGAACCCCTCGGAACCGGCCGAACCAGCGTCAGAGAGCCATTTCCCCGACATTGACTCGACCTTCGCGACACGTGTGACATCCACGTGTACATACATACAGATACGTATATACGATACGTGCGTATTTTCCTGCCGGACACATAACGTCTTTAAATAGCAGATACGTCGAGCGAAGGAATGATAAGCAAAACTAGACACTTCTAACAACTCGGTGAACAGAAAGGTAGATGCAGCGTGACCAGCAACTGACAAAGATAATTACGATGCGAATTTCAGTGATAAAACGAATAAGCTGGCCATAAAGCAGGCCACTCCATGACGCAGCACGAAGACGCACTCTCCGCTGCGGCGCCTACATCTGCCTTCCAAACGCGAAGTTGAGCACGACTCTTGCGCTTGGAAGAAAGAATACGCAATATGTCGACACATACCCCAGAACGGGCATGCACCAGTGTAAGTACAGAAGCCTTAGCAGGCTACTGGCCCAAAACGCTTGATTAGTTTTCGTCGCTTTTTTTTATTGGATAGCTATCGACCCCATAATTACGCTATGTCGCCTCAATTCCGGGAGAGTGAAACAAATAAATGACCGATTACGTTACCTTTTAATGCGATCAGTTCAAAACGCGCGCCAAGTGCCTCAGGGCTTCCGACGTAAAAAAAAGGGGGAGGGCGACTCAACGTGTGAGTCTCCTTTCGATGACGTGCACGTCATCGAAAACCGTTGCGGCGATCGCGTGGCACCAGATACCGAGGACGCGTGCGCACACACACACACACACACACACACACACACACACACACACACACACACACACACACACACATTGTTGCCGTGCAATTACTTTCTCTGTGGCTCTCTGTGGCTGTACTGTCAAAACGCTAGTTCGCTCTGCACTCGAACAAGCAAGACGGGAGTCCTCGTCGCAGCTGTCCTCGTATGAGCGGTCAAAGTAAGCTGTCCGCAATGTCGACGAGAGCTGGAACAACGCGGCGAATGTTGCGGGACGTTACTGCTATATTACAGCGCATATTACACAGTGCCAATGAGGCGTCAAAACCGCGAACCACACGCATTCACTCGGATTGCGCTACGGATCTTCGGCGGACGTATTCGAACCGGAATGAGCTGCCTGCAGCTGCCTAAGTGAGAAGGCAACCCGAGAGTCGTTCGCGCTGTTCATCGCGCGAGAGGCCGCTGTCGCCGAGGGTACACCCGGTCCGCTTCCTCGAAGCTCGGTGAACTTGTAGGGTGCGCCTTCAGTTTTATTTCGGGGGGGTCATCGTTTCCCAAACGACGAAACATCGACGGCCGAGAGAACTTGCGGTGCGCCTATACACGACGTAGCCATCTTCGGAATAGGCCCCTAGATGCGACGAGTGATATGACGAAGCGTAAAAAAAAGAAATAGATAAAAGGGAGAAACAGAAAGAAAGGTGGCGGTTACATTAATCACGCCTCGACGGCGTGATAGACATCTATGGATGCCACGCAGTCGGCATTCGGGCTTCCACGCCGGTGCTTTCGAGAGCTTCTACAGTCGCGAATAGGAATTAAAAAAAAGAAAGGGGGGGGGGGAGGGGGCAAGCGCTGAAGCTTTATCGACGACTATACGCAGGCGGAGGTACAGAGCGTACAGTGCCGAGCTCGGTCAAGACTAATCATTACGTGGAACCCAACAGGCGATAAGCTGGAACTTGTACGTCACGATTAAGGAAACAGACGCAGCCGAGTGTGAGCCGCGGCTTATCGGCGGGAGGCAGCCCCAACGAAAAACTGCAATGGCAATGTCGGCGGCGAGGAAGGGGATAGACCGAGGGAAAGAGAGAGAGAGGCGCCCGAGTCAAGCTCCTCCTGTATCCGCGTAACGGAAGTTAGCGGAAGCCTGGGAGACGCCGTTACCGATGCATGGCATCCGGCAAAGTTGTCGCAGGAGTCACCCCCCCCCCCCCCCCACACACACACACCTCCCGGAAGAAACGCGAACACTTCTCGTAAGAACTGGAGTTGCGACTACGCGGAAACGCGACTGGTAGTTTTGTAACGCCGCCTTCCCCATAAAAAAGGAGTCGTTAGCCGGCCTCGTTGGCATCACGAACGCGGAGGTGCTATTCCTGACAAATTCGTCAAATTCTGCCACGTTGTCCAATTTGCTTTCTCGTCAACTCTGCCGCGTTTACACGAATGAGACAGCGGCACGTTGCATCGCTTTTCTAGCGCGTCACACCCGCGCAACCGTGGCAGTAATGCGCCAGGAGAGGGCTAGACTGAAACGGGCAAGTCGACTCGCACGGTTCATGTATAAACGCTGGCGTGTCGATTCGAGCGAAAGAGGGGGAGACGGCTGCCGGCGTGCGACTTGCCGGAAATCACTCGCAGGAAACGCGCTCGCCGGAAACCGGTACCGGCCTGCTCACCGCGTAAACGCTGTTGCATATCGTATTCGCGCGTTGCACTGTTATGTTTGGGGTCGGGCATGAAATAGATTGTAGCTGGCCCATGCCGTCGCCCAACTTATTCACGCTGAGGACGTTGTTAAAAGGAGGGACTTGTTCTCATCGCGAACGAGGAATATTGATTTACAGTATCTACATGAGAAGGTTACAGTTCATCAGTCTAACATGACTGAAAGAGAATGCACACTGAGGAGCCGCCGACGGCTCCTTAAATACACTCTGTCCTCCCTAGATCCCTAGGTGAGGGAAAACGGCCGTTCGTCCAAACGGAGCGTCCAAAGTCATCGTAGCCGACTAGCCCTTGAGGGGGAGGGTTTGCGCACTCACTTCCACATAGGCTGCACTGACCACGCGTAGAGCCCCTCCATACACGTTTCCGCCGACCAGGTTAAGAAAGCGGCCGTGGCGCGTGGATGGAGGGGCTTTAACCACGCGGAGGTGAGCGGGTTTTCGCAGACACGGTGCTTGACCTGAGCAGGCGCCTCTTTATACCAGAGTCGACGCCGCAGACAATGGCAGCCGCGTCTGTCCATTGACCGACGACTTCTAAGCTGCTTGAGGCGGCACCACCAAATATCTTCCAGGAGTTTCCCCCTGCTTCAAACAGGCCACTAAGGCGGCGGCGACTCCACTAACAATACTTGCTCCGCCGACCCCGTCCAGACATCTCGGCGCCGTCCCCCTGTTGACGCGGCTCATTCTGGTCTTCACAAAGCAGGTTGTCGCCGCGGTAGACATCGTGGCGCCTTTCCGTTGGTCTCTTCCCGGAAGATCGCCGGCGCCCGCCGGTCAAACGTAACTGCGATAATGCGATACTACGCTTCTGTCGCATGCTAAGCACGCGTTTGCATGCATGCAACAGCATTTACACGTGGCGCATGCCGCGCGAAGCGTGCCGGAACCTGCGCGTTTCCGGCGACTTGCATTCCGCCGGTGAAGTGGAGGAGAGCACGCGGCTGCAGTCGTCTCCCTCCCTCAATGCGACACGCCAGCGTTCCAACACGCACCGCGACAGACGACTTTTATACCCCGTCTCGAACTATCAGCCATGGCTCTCCTGTCGAGTCGATGCGATTCGCGCCCTGCCCAGTGCATTACGACCGTTTACACGATTGCGCCGCGCTACAGAAATGCGACGCGACGCGACACATGTCGCATTCACGTAAATGCCGCTTCTGGATGCATCGCTCAGCCGGCGTGGGGAAAAGAGAGGGGGAGAGGGGGGCGAACGAGAATGACTCCAATCGGCATGTTCTGTTCACCAGGATTTCGTATACGTGCTGAAAGACCTCGCCCCGGGGTATCACTCCCTCCCTTCTAAATATCGCGCCGAAACGCCGCGCGGAACGAGTACGGCGGTAATAGTTGCACTTCGATTCAATCATTCTGTACATCGTTGTGAAAGCAAGGACACGAGCTCAATCAGTCCCAAGGACGCCAGACTGAGTTATGCCGTGCAGAGCGTTCTCGCTGAAAGAAAACGCCGAGAGAATACGAGTGAATCGAACGCACAGCAAGTGGTAAGCGACAGATTATATCCAATATGCATATTCTGAGAATGCAACTGATAAGTAAGTGCTAGTAGTAGTATAATGATCACATAAAAAGAAAACTAGGTGAAATCTAAAAGTGCCGCAAGGCTGTGGAGAAACTGCACGTACCGTTAGCGTATAGAAGGGCAGGATATGTAACGCTTAGAACGTGTAAGCGGCGGTCCCGTACATTAGGCAGCGGTTAATTCATATATAAATGTGGGAGAATGTAAACAGGGAGATAATCGGATGGAGCGGCGAAGGGAATAGATACGCCAACGCAACGTTATAGCGCTATAGACAGGGCATCGATGAGAGCCCTACCGTATAGTAGGCTTATTTCGGACGACTGATGAACATGGTAAATCGTATCTGTTACAGTGGGAAAGCACACGCTTCCTCCGGTGGTGGAACAAGGAGCATCGTATGAAACCAGCGTTTCGGCAATCGGACTTGTCAGTTTTTCAAGGAGGTCTTCGTCTTCGCCCTTAGGGGTATAGAACGTTTTTGGCCACAGCGACATTCCTTGTTTTGACCACTGCAGGTCTTTTCAATTCTGCATCTTCATGTGAACTTCTTTCTCTCTTGTTCAAATAAAACAGACGTTCACAGCAAGAGGGATGCTTGAAGTTATCTGCAGTGCTCAAAGAAGCAATGTCGCTGTAGCCAAAGTTTCGACGCCAAGGGGACCTGTTTTCGTCAGGGCAGCGACGAAACAGCAAACAAAACAAGCAGTGGTGTGCACCGCTTTGAGCGACAACTGTCCCGACGAAGGCAAGGCCCCCTTGTCGTCGAAATGTTGGCTGCGCGCGGCATTCCCCGTTCGACCCCTGAATCTGTCCCGTTGACCACCTTCGCCACGCTTATACACACACCTTGGTGTGTGTGTATAGCGTCGTCTGGTTGCCACTCCCAGAAGCAGACGACGCGCGTTGCCCGTGCGGGCCGCGTATAGGAGCGTTTGGCGTATATACACACACGCTGCACAGTTTTACGGCACAATGAGCCGCCGCCAGACAGGCGCTCGAGAAACAGAAACTGCCGCGCGCCGAAAACGAATCGATGGGGGAAGAAAGCGTCACAAGGCCGGTGTGCACACACTCGCACAGCTCGCACGCTCCCTCCTCCTCGCCCAAGGCAACGCATAAAAGCGAAGGGTGCCCCGACGCCGTAATATGCGCGATAGGGGCGGCGAAAACAAGGCTGCCCCGCTACGACCTTCACCCGGTGCCGGTTATTGCGACGATCGCGCACAACTCCGCGCATGGCCACGCAGGACGGACTTCGCAGAACCTCTCGCGTGCGAGCCGACTATAGCATCGTGGTGTCTTAGGCGCCAAGCGAGGCACACCGGAGGACGGACAAAGTGCTGTTGTCCTTCCCGACGTAATCTACGGTAGAATTGATCTGCAGTAGAATCTCGTTACGCCGAAACCTCGAGAGACCTGTTCCGACAAACAGGAGTTCTGTTTAATAAGAAAGGTGGCGCAGAGTTGCAGTACTATATGACGAACAGCCCACTGACACTGTTTACGTATGCTGGGCATAATGTAGCGATTGCAGCAGCTATAGTTTGTCCCACATTTGAGCGCTTCGCTATAGTTTCGGTTTCGAAGAGGCGACGTATCAAAATAAACACATGGCTTTTAGTGGCCGAATAACACGCGGTCGTGCATGGGGAGTCCAAATTATCGAACGACGCGCCGAAAGGCGTCAGAATTTTCGGTTGTCCTTACTTTAGGCGTTCTATATGGTGGCGACTGACGGTGCCGCTGAAGCTCGTCATATCTGTACACACTAAGAATTAAAATTGTATCAAATGTTTGCCTCCTTGAATCATTGCCACCACTCTTTAAGGATGGTTTTTCTGGATAGAACACAAGCGTCGCAATATATATCATCTTTCTCTAAAAAAATATTTTAAGGCTCGTTTCTAAGGTTCCGTTTACACAGTTCCGAAAAGTATCGTTCCCATTAACGAAAGCTCTTGTTTTCTTTTTTTTTTTTTTTTGCATTACTCGATTATACAAAACTAACCAACTTAGAGGCTGTTGTCCCGCTCATAAGCAGTAATTCCTTTCAAGCGAGTTCCCGTTCAAGCGATTCACCGAGGTTTCTGCTTAATATACATCAACTATATGGCCCGAATTTCTACTTTCCTTCGGGACTGCGGCAGCACGGGTGCCATTTCGCTAACACAGTGGTGCACCCTGCTTTGGCCACAGTAGATGATACCGGCATGTAGTACAACGCTAATACATTAGCATCCACTGCACTGGCGGTTAATAGTGTATTAATACTAACATAAATGAACAGCTGTGTACTGGCGTAGGTGCCGTTACTATAATTCTACTGCGTTGGTGTACTTACTGCTGCAGGTCATGTTCAGCACGCATCAGCCCGAATAAGTGAAAAAAAGAAAGGAAGAAAAGAGTTAGGGGTGGGTTGTCGAAACAACTTTGCACTCCAAGGCGAGGTTGGACCTCGCGCCGAGTACACGTTCCTCCGAGCCAGATGGGCGAAAGCGGATCGGACCGTTTCGAGGATGACGAGTAGCAGACGGCGGTGTCAGAGGAAGAAAATAAATAAATAAAAAAAAAAGAAGAGAGAAAGGAAAAAGAAAGCAAAAAGCCGTGCTCGGCAAAAGATACGGCACCTTAGGCTCGCGTGGCTGGGGATTATTTGACCAGCGCGTGTTAACTGAGGCACATAGGTCTTCGACCTGCACTACGTCACTTGCCTGATGCAGCAAGCTATAAGGCGAAGCAGAACGGCGATTTCTCCTTCATCTCACGAAGAGGCGGGCTTGCACATTTCTTTTTTATCGGTACATAACCGCCACTCTTTGCCTTGAGTAATGGCACCATGTCTTACGTTACGGTCGTCACCGCCATCAGCCTATATTTATGTCCACTGCAGGGTGATCGGGCTGCCCCTCCCACTGAAATCAAATTACCCCTGTCTTGTGCAATTTGACACTATATACGCCTGATAATTTACTCATTTCGTCACACCTCTTACTTCTCCGCCGTCTTCGACTGTGCTTCTATCCCTTCCCCTGGCCCCCATTATTCTGCTCTAATAAACACTCGGCAATTTGCCCCAAATGCAATGCGAGGCCTCGAGCTGACATCAATCGGGGTAAAATCTACAAGAGCCAATAATATGTAACCGCGGAGCCCAGGTGCCGCGTTACGTCATTTTTTTGATAACGTCGATGTTACATTCGGGTCTAACGAAAAAAAAAAAGAAAGATAATAATAGCCAGCACATTCAAACTCACGCCGCTCCGGCTGTTATTCACGGCGAAGAGCACCGCTTACCAAAATAAATGTGAAAATAGGACTCTCTACTAACAACTTTCGTGAAGCTGCTACTTAAATGCTACAAAATTTTTCATCTTGTGCAACCAACGCGTTTTTCAGCGTAGAGATTACATACGCGTGCCTGCGCGACTAATCAGCAGGATGCCCAGAAAAACCCCCGCCACGCGAATCACGTGATCGATCCACGCGACCGCGGGCTATATATATATACACTGCATGCGGCATCAGTCCCAGCTTTCTTCACGCCCCACCTGCGGTATCAGCCCGGTTTGCTTACTATGCATGTATTGTTGCGCTATCTCACGCACGACTGGGATCCACCCCCCACCCCCCTCACACACACACACACCCGCCACCTCACTCAGCGAGAAACCGAACGAGCCATCGACGCGAGCCAAACCACGGGAAAGAAAGCACCCAAAGCTTGGTTTTAATGAAGCGATTGTTCTCCTGAATGCGTACATTTGCTGCGTGAGAACACCGATGCACGTTGTAATGTTTGGAGTCGGGCATGAAATAGATAGTAGCTGGCCCATGCCGTCGTCCAACTTATCCACGCTGGGGACGTTGTTGAAGGGAGAGACTTGTTCTCATCGAGAACGAGGAATATGGCGATTTATTTACAGCATCTACATGAGAACGTTACAGTTCATCAGTCTAACATGACTGAAAGAGGAATGCACTTATCACGCCGAGGTGAGTGGGTTCTCGTAGACACGGTGCTGGACCCGAGCAGGCGCCTCTTTATCCCAGAGTCGACTCCCCAGACAGTATATAGCCGCCGCGTCCGTCCATTGACTGACGACTTTTAAGAAGCGTGAAGGCGCCGCCGCAAGACACCTCCTTCCAGGAGTTCCCCCGCTCCAAACAAACCGTGAAGGCGGCGGCGATTTCACTAACAACACATGGTCCGCCGACTGCGTCCAGACCTACCGGCGAGGCCCGCTATGCGAGTCGACTTACAAAGCGAGTCGCCGCAGCAGACATGCCGGCGCCAACGGGCTGTTGACTCGGCCGTACGTCGCTTCACTGTAGATCGCCAGCCCCGCAGCTGCGGTGGGCTGGGAGAATCTTGTAGGTCGGATCTTCTGCAGGCCGTTCGCAACAACGTGCTGCGTAACGTCTGCTGTAAAAGTACTGAAAGTTGGGCGAGTTTTGGTATGTAGCTATATTCATTATACGAAACTGCAGCGTGAGCAACAAACGATCACACAAAAGGCTTCCTGTGTGTTTTCCTCTGCCTTGTGTCTCGTGTGTTGCTTCGTAATTTTGTTAGCAGTTTCGTAATGAATACCGTCTGTTGTTTCCCCGTCCGATTCCGTAAAGATCAGAGCCGGTCGCGCCAGCACACATATAGGGGAAGTACAGGTGGCGGAGGCCACACAGAAGTCGATTCGTTATACGGGCGCACCGCAAAATAATTTGCACCCTTCACAACGAGAATAAGGTGTACATTGGTCTACATTCTTCAAAAAAATGACACCCTTTTGGCCTTATCTTGTCCCACAACAATAGTCGTCATCTGTGTTGCCCGCGTTTCCTTTCTTTAACGCTGCAAGCCCGGTACTTCCCAGTCACGAACGGCTTGCGCGTTATCAGCGTGACACAGCATTCCCGACAGGAAAGTAACGAGCGCCGAGTTTTCAAGCAAGGCAGAGGACGATTATTGCTGTGGGAATATACAAATACACGCCCAATATGACAAATAATATACACACAATATGAATATGACAAATATACACCCCAAAGTGGGCTCCAACCGTTTTAAGAGTGGACGATTATCTTTGTGGGAAAAGATAAGCCCCAAATGGTGTAAACTTTTTTAAGAGTGTGACTTGTAACTTTACAACTTTTTGGATGTAACGGTGTGAATTATGGACCGATTCAGAAGTCTCTTTTTTTTTTTTTGCTTTTAAGGGTGCAAATTATTTTACAGTGTGCTGTCCTTGTATTAACTATTCGGAGAAGCGGCGGCACCAGTATAAGCATATATAGGGTCCCCCGATGCCCTTCTCGCCCGCCGAGGAGGGTATCTAGGCATCCCACAGCAGCAGCAGCACATCCAACTCCGCAGTATAGGTATACTGTCAGTTCAGTCCGGGACACTTCGCCTAGAAAGCATCGCATTAGACGGGGTTTCCCCTTTCGTAACCTATACTAGCGGGTAATCACTTGAACGATTACGTCCCTGCGCATGCCTACAGGGTTAGGTGCGACAAGGCGGAAGGGGCGGGGCGCAAATACGCGAAAAAAATAACGTTTCGACGTTCGCGCACCGCGGTCTGGGGGGGGGGGGGGGGGGGGGGGAGCGAAGCCGGAATGCGTCCAGTGGGACAGCAGACGAGGACGGGAAACACGAGCCATAACCATTCTCGTCACGCGGCCTTCCTGGTAACCACGCTAAGCGCGTATACTGTGCGCAAAACTATACAGACTAGAGAGAGCCACTTAAGAGAAGCCAGACCAGACGTGTGGCGCAGATCGTGCAGATTAGACGCGTCAGCGTCTGAAATTGCCCCTAAGCAACACGGCGGCTAATGACGCAAAGCGCACGGCCTATAGAAGGCCTTCGCACAGTATATACGTGCACTAACGTAGAAACATTGAGCGCACGTCAGCGCACGTACGCGCTCGGAAGCGCGTGCCGACGCGCACTAAACGGTGGCCGCGCTTATTTACCATTTCATATCGTCGGCTGCAATCGGAATCGCTATACGTGCCAATTCCGAGTCCTCAAGTTGCGTGGGGCGGCACGCTTACTTATCCGATAGTAGCCGGCCAGAGTTCCGCAATCACGATCGGTAACCGCCTGGCAACCAAATATCGAAGATTCAACCGCCTGTAGTTTGCGAAATGACGCTGTATAACAGGTTTGTTTTTGTTTTTTTCAAGGAAATCGAACACTTCCAAAGAAACCGCGCCCCTTTAAGCGTCTCTATTTGTGGAAAAATAAAATTGAACAGGAAGCCTTGCAGAGAGAGAGAGAGACAGAGAGACAGACGGGGTGGAGAGAGAGGAGAGGGAGGGAGCATAAGAGGTTAATGTACGCAGAAATACACAGCATGCTATGTCGAGAGAGAGAGAGAGAGAGAGAGAGAGAGAGAGAGAGAGAGAGAGGTCGCAATACAGAAGGAGGGGAAGTTGACCAGGCTGAGCCCGGTAGGCTACCCTGCACTGGGGAAAGTGGAAAGGGGATTGAAAGATGAGAATGTGAAGTTCGCAGTGTGCTCCAGCACACACACGCAATTAAGTGTTCGTCGTTCAGTTAACTGAAAAGCGGTCGTACGGGCTGGCGCATCTCAAGAGGCACAGCAGCGACTTTGTGCCTTTGCAGGTAGCCCGACGCACGAGGCCATAGTCCCAGGACCCCAGGATATATCCGCCTGCTGCATATATGGCCGTCCCCAAGCAAATAACAGACAAAACGGAACCTAAATGAAAAGAAAAAACAAAAACAAGAAATCAGTGCCGAGTTAGCGGTACATGCGAGAGAAACGCGTTATCAGTACGTGACACCTCTTCGAGGTACAAGGGACCCGGGCGCTTTTTTTTTTTTTGGTATTTCGCCCCCATCGGAATGCGGCCGGGACAAATGATCCCGTGATTAGCAGCGCAACACCACAGCCGCTAAGCCACCGCGACGGGTGTTTTGACACTCCTAATGCGAACGCATTAACAACGAACGAAGCCGCGCACACAGGGTTCCCGACCGCGACCCGGTCAATCGGGAACCCCCCCGCTACCCGTTAATTCCCTCGGGCGTTTAAGCGATCGCCCCCCTCCTCCTCCCCCTGTAGCCGCTTAACACCCGCACCAAATCTCGGCTACACGGAACACGGCTCGCACGCGGGGGACGCCGAACCGCGGCCCGTCGGCGCCACCGCCGCGGGAGAGAGAGAGGAAAGCGAGGACAGCAACGAAAGAAAAACATCGGGAGTGCAAGAGACGGGGCCGCCGAGCTTGGCTTCCAGCGACGAGAGAGCGAGCGCGCCGCCCTACTAAGCTCGGGACGTAAACAAGCCCTCCCGCCGGCGGCGGCAGCAGCGCAGGGCGCGGTGGGACCTCGCCGCCGGATTCCTCGTCCCGTGTTTGCTGCGCGTTGCACAAGCCGGACAGCACGCGACCGCGCTGCCTGCCGCCGAACCGGCCGCGACCACGCCGGACCCACTGTGTATTTATTAAACACGGCAGCACTGGTACAGACGGATGTGCCGGCGACCCGAGAGAGAGAGAGAGATAATCTTGCTTCTCATCGGAACTAGTGAGCAGGCGGCCTCAGTCAGCGTAGTTCATGTCGGTTATGACGTAGTTCAGGTATTCCTGGTGTTTATCAGTTGGTGGGTCAGCGCATCTACGCCTACATGTAATCTTTCTTGAGAGGCAAGTGTGGCGCTGTGCTGTCATCTCGACTGACCCTTTACCACCTTCTGGTACAAATTCTGCGTCGTGGGGTTATGTCACGGTGCATGGCCTATGATGCGGTTGTTTTCGAAGGGGGTCCCGGTGACTCTTCGACATTTGTCTGTTTTATCATGAGTGTGATGCCACATGCTGGTCTCGTGCTGCGAGTTATAAACATCGCGTTTCTTCAATTATACCTCAGTTGGAAGTGAGCGCCAGTCCCGTGTACTCTTCTAGCCCCTGCTTATTTAGCGACACTGTTTCTCCGCCACCAGTGAGGCATCGAGGGGAGGGTGGTGGGGCGTGAGAATGGGAGTGTAGGATGGGAGTGTAGGATGACATGCCCGCAAAAAATGGCGGGCGTTCGGGCGGTCGTCCCCTCATCGGGCAGTGTATATTGAATACTCGCGTTAGCACTATTTTCAAAACGCAACTCCCAGTGACATAACAGGAATATACGGTGTGAGGCTAACCCATAACCCGCAAGCGATAACTGGAGCGCACCTATATCGCTACGTTGGGAAAGGGTAAGTGATGCTCGGAGAAAGACAGGAACGGACACGGTTACGATGTGTTCAAAAGGCAGGCATTTATAACCGCGCTAAGTTATACAGGTCCCAAATTGGGCAGCCAGACAATACAAATGGCTTCACAAACGAAGCGCCGCTCCGCCCCGCAACCCGTTCCTCACTCGAGGAACGGACCCCGCCTTGCTCCGCGGGAGATCCAGCGCTCCGGCAAACCGGTCGGAAGACGTCACTGGCCCGCTAAAACCGTGCAGTGGTCGCGGAATCGCGGAACAGGGCGCCGCCAACTCGGGCATAGAAAAGCAACTGCTGCTTGCGCCTGACGTCGCTCAGCGAATGGCTGCATAGTCACGTGGCAAGCCTGAGAAGGCATTGCAGGCGCCGGCTTCGAATGAGAAACCGATTCAACGTTGCGGTCAAATTCGACATCTGCGTCAGTTCCGATTGAACCGCAGGTCTGCTACGGCCTCTCTGACTGGCTCAACACGGCAACAGAGAGGAATTCGACAACGTTGGTAAAACCTGACAGTGTCCAGAAACGTGGCCCACAAAAGCACCAACCTCGGAAAAGAAAGATCAGACCTTTAGACCGGGCTGGTTCCTTGCCCTAACGTATACGTAAACGGCACGAAACAAAGATTATAGGACAAGAGTAAGGACACGTATAAAACACACACGCAGGCGCCCGCATTTATACAATACACCCTCGTCCTAACGATAAAGCTTTATTAAAAATATCGCTTTGTTCGAAGTTTCCTTTGTGTGTGTGTTCCCGGGTTACGACTCTCTTATAACTTCTCCGCTTTTAATGAAATGCCACTTACAACGAAGTCAACTTCCTGTCCCGATAACCTCGGTACAACGAGAGTTTACCGTGTGTACTTTCAACTACCGCGTCCTCATATTTGTTCCGCACCGCTGAAGCAAGAGCAACGAAAGATAACGCAACGGGTTCGCGAGTTGGTCCCCGTGCATAGTTCTCCAAGCTTTCGCAACACTGCACGCATTTAAGGGGGCAAGAGCGCGGGTCGTGCGTGTGACTCGCCTCCTCCTCGTCTTCGAATAGAATGGAGGCCATCGCCCCGCGACGCGCTCTCCCGGCGCCGTCGCTTGGTTGCGTGTACGTTAAGTCGGTTAACCGGGAGAGACTTAAACGCGCGGAATGCAGAGAGAGAGAGAGGAGGGGGGGGCAAGTGGAGAGGGGTAGTCGTTTGTGTGTGTGCTCGCTGTCTTCCCTAGTCGGCGCAGCGGGCTTTGAAAGGACCCGCCCCCGACGGATGACTCAGGCTGTTCGATGCGGTCAGCTATATGCTTATTTCACGCTCTTTCCATAGACTGTCGATAAACGGCACGTTGTACGCGCACGGAAAAGAGAGCGCGCGAATCGGAGAACCGACGCTGGTTGGGGACATTTTAGCTGAAACAGAGGAAGACACTGGGCAGCTCGCACCTCTAGTAGAAGGGGCAACACGATCGAGGGACCTCGAAATTCGCGTAGCGGGTGCCAAAAGAAGAGTCCGGTCCGGCAGTTGGGAGAGACGCCTCACCCTGGTCTTTTGCCAAAGATCGACGCCCTCAGTTTCGTGTGTGTCACAGGACGCCGCGTGCGAGACGTCTCGACGGTCGCCTGCTATGACTGTTCTTTCTTTCTTCCTTCCTTTCATTCTTATTATTCGCCTGGGTTGTCAAGCTGCATAACGAGGAAGTAAAACTACATGCAAGCTCCAATGCCTGCTTCAATGCATATAAGTATAGGCCCACGAGGCGTCGTTCATCACACAGTCTTACACACGGCGCAAAAAATGACCGCTATATTGAAGCAGCGCACTTGCATCTGACACGTACACATAGAAAGCACATACACAGCGCCTGTGTGTGCATCCTTTCTATGTGTACGTGTCAGGCGTAGGTGCGCTGCTTCTATATCACGGCTCACCAACTAGAGCCCATCGGTTATCTTACGACCGCGATACGTCGAGCTTCGAATGGCGGCATCGCCATGGCCTCCCCCGCCGGCGCGGACAACACGCAATGCACCCTGCGTTCGTTCCCCTTTCGGCCGCGGCGCGTCGCCACGAGGTCAACAATGGCAGCCATGATAGCAGCGCTCGCCTCACTCGCACACACGGAGGAAGTGCTCGCACACGAAGGAAGAAAGGCGTGCATTCACGCGCGATGCGCCGCGCGCGCACCGCACGCCAATGCGGGTCAAACCGAGCGAGTACGCAAACCGCGTCGGCGTGGTGGTCGCTCCTCCGGCGTCGAGATGGTGACGCGCGAGAGACACAGCGACGAAGATAACGGTCCTCGCGCGCGACCAGACGGCGTGCACCGCAGGTCGCGCGTAATGAGCCGCAGAGACGCATGGGTTGCAGGCGGGGGGGAGGTTGAAAAGAAAAAGAAAAAGTGACCTAGAGAGGAGGCCGAGCACGTGCCAAAGACGGTCGCACTATCTCGAGACATATATCGCGACACAAGCCCGCATACGCCGCGGGTTGGGGGAGGGGGGCGAGAGGGAGGGCTCTCCTGTCGAGACATATGCAAAGACGAGTGGCCGATCGAGGTTCGCTCCGCGGCCGTTACCCCTCTCTGCGTGCAAATTTATCTTCTCGCTCGGCAACTGCGCGAATAACCGCTTCTGCACGCGGAGTGCGAGAGCGCGGACCAACGTACATATACGAGTGGGCGCGGCCAATCACAGTTTGAAGGGTTATTCATGCTAGGAACGCGTATAGTAACGCTTGTGCGTAGTGGTCCACACACACGTACACACGCACGTACACACACACGTACACACGCACCCACACACACGCACACTCGGTTAGGCGGCAGCGAGCGAAACAGGTTCCCGGGCCACGGCTTCGATCACGCTGCGACTATATAGGAAGTCGGGCGTGGACATCGCGCCTGTCACATATACATATCACATATACCTGTCACACGTTCACTTTCTGATGACCATTCAAATCTAAGATAAATAAAAATCCTCGAGCCTTGTGGCTCGCTTCCGCAAACTCGCACGAAAGAGCCAATTAGACACGCGGACTTCAACTAAATTAAATGTTGTTTCTTTTTCTTTCTTTTTTACGTGCAAGAACCACGACCTGATTATGAGGCGCGCCGCGTAGTGGCCGACTCCGAATTGCTTTCTTTGACAGTCTGGCGGTTCTCGAACGTGCCTCTAAATCAAAGTACACGAGCCTTCTAGAATTTGCGGCCTAGCAAATTCGGCCGCCGCGGGGCCGCGGCTACGAACCCGCCACCTCGAGCTAAGCCGTCCAACGCCATAGAGCCACTGAGCTATAGCGCACGGCTAGTGCGTAAGTCTTTGGTTTCAATGGCCACTATAAAGGCAAGCAAGTGGTTACGGCACTAGATTATCGAGTAAGAAAAGTACAGTATAGAAAAGCAAGCAAGCGCACACTGTCTTTTGAAGCGCCAAGCAGCACAGAATTCACATTGGAGCGAAAGGTTATACCATAGACGTGAGTTATTCGAACCTCCCGACTTCTCAGTATACGCATATACTTGCACAAATACCCGTCAGTATACGTTGAGCCGCGTGCAACACTTGCTGTAGTTTGGCGTACAACGACAATGCCATTGTGCATGTCTCAGTAGACAAACTGCATAAGATTCTATACACCGCAGTTTTTTTTTTTTTTTTCGTTTCCTACCACTAAGGTCATGCAGCGAAGTACACGGAAGCTAACGCCGCTGAACGGCGGCCCGAATTTATTAAACTACTTGGCGGGCACTCCTTGCTGGCCGGCGCCTTGTCAATCGTACGATAGGATCAATTGAGTGGCCGGTTAAATAGATCCAGCCAATTTTCCGAGAATGCCGCGGCCTTCAGCCGACCGATGCGAGTCCTGCAACTTATAGCTTCGACAACAGTGAAGAAATTAAGAACCGGCTGAATGAAAAGGGCGGTATTCTGTATAGGCGGACGCTGATACCCCGGCACATTACGCTATATGCTACAAGCCCGTGTCCAGCCTTATAAACACGGCTACTGTAAAGAAACGAAAAGGAGCCGAGAAAAACAAAGCAGACGCCTTGCATTCGATTTCGCCTTGGGAGCTGTACCAACAAGGAAAAAAATTCACCGACGATTACGATAACTCCCTAATGCGAAATTTGAGCGCAGCTCTCTATACGTGTTTTCATTTCGCGATATGTTAGCTGGCGCCGACAATCTGTCTCGTGCGGCACGTTGCAAACGGAGCGAAGTGCACGTGGCGCGACTGCCTCGCCAATCGGGAGATCGCGAGAGGCAGCGCGTGGGTCACGCGTGGGCGCGATTCACAGCAGCCGCTGCAGACAGACCTCCGCTCATGCAGCGCTTTGTTTCGATAATAACGACGTGCGCTACTCTGGCGCTATCTCGTCGCCATCGTCTCGCGCGGCACTACGCTTTTCTCTTCACGCTTTAGCCATGTCCTCCTCCTTCGCTTTCCGCCTCGTGGCTTCGCTGCACCCTTCCCCTCCGCTTTCCACCTCGCGCTCTCTTCACTATCGCCGTCTTTCACCACCTGCTGCGCTCCGCGTTCACGCTTTCATCCTTCGCTGTGCCCGTTCGCCCACGGTTACGAAGAACGCCGAGGCTCGCCGGCGCTCAACGCAGAAACTGGCGCCCAAGAGTTGCGCTCTAAAAACAAAAAAAAAAGCACTTGGCATGCTGATCACTAACCAAGAGAAAACACGCGCACACCAACAAAAAAAAAAGGGGGGGGGGTATAGGGGAGGCTGGGAGGACAAGTCCGTGTGACAACTGCGCATGACAAGGACGAATTAGTATCGCAAGGCTTGCCGCAACTCCAGTTTCCCGAGAACGCCAGAGCGGAGCGTGCCAGAAGCTATATTCGCAGAGTCACGGGAAAAATGTATAGGTGCGCGCTTGTGTCGGTCGAAAAGACGCATCACGCCTCTGCCTCCGCCGCAGCTTATTGGCAACGTTCCCAGGAGAGCCCGTTCCGCTCACTCTGTATGCACGACATATCCTGTCGTTCGTTACAGGCACAACAACCTCGAACATCGATTAGCTTCTCCGGAGAGCGGTTGCTATTAGGATAGCGGTCATTATGCTCCGAGAGACTTCACGAACAAAACAAAAAAGAAGCTTATCGCGCACTTATCCCCTCCGCAGCTGTATGTATACCTATAGCTGGGTCGGACGACAGGGGTAGGCGCAGCCGGACCATCACCGGAAACTCGCCGGTTATGCCTCTAACCAAAACCTATCGGTAACAGGCAGTTTTATGAATGTGCGTCCCGCTGTTGCGTCTGCAGCCAACGCGACCCAACCTAATGACCCGGGGTCACTAACCTATGAGAGAGCTATTCGCGCGAGACAAAAGAAAAACTGTGCAGAAACCATCGACGATTATTATCAATGTAAGCGAACAGCCGGCACGATAGAGCGCAAGAGCGAGCGAGCAGGAGCCAGACAGAGAGAGAGAGAGAGAGCAAACGAACGTTTTCCTTTCCGAGTCCGACTACAGTCCAGCGACCTACAGCGAGAACGGCCGAAAGGGTCGAAGAAAACTATTCGCTCGAAAAGTCATTGCCCCTGAGAAGATGGAGCACCACGGGAATCCTGCAGATATATACGGTAAATCACGGCCGAGGCTGTGAGGTGGGCGACACCTGTTCCTGCGCAAGCGTTACTTCGCTTCACTTGGTCGCCGCAGCAGGAGGTCTTCCCCTGACAGTTTCTACGTAAGATCGAACCTTCATAATGAACTGAAAATCTAGACTTGTTTATTCTCCTGCGCTATATGAACGATAATCATCAAGCTGTGGGTAATGCGGCGGAAAGACCAGCGTCTAGCATGTAGTTTCGTTTCTTTCTTCTAAAATCGTTTTATACCGCGTAAAGAAGGCAGCGCCACGAGCATGCGTTCCTCGCTCCATCCGATACCACCGTTACCAAGACACTCGGCACATTGGTAGGGCAAGGTGGTATACACCGAAAAGCTGGAAGCCCAAGCCCTACGCGTGACTCGACAGGTGGGCTTATCTTTCGCCAAAGTGAGGTAACTATGCTGCTACCGCAAAACACGGCAGTTTTTCTGAAGCACTTGGCTTCAGCTAAATACAGCTTCCATAACAGACTACCAGGCAAGTGCGCGCTGACGGCCGCGTGCTCGGCGGCCCGTTCCAGAGCGTCGTCTTCGTCATTTTCGATCAAACAATCCCCTTCATGAACAATAACAACCGTAAAGCCCCCAACCTCCCCCTCCTCCAAAAAAAAAAAAAAATCACCGACGATTACGATACTTCCTAATGTGAAATTTGAGCGCAACTCTGTGCCCGTTTTCACTTCGCGATATATCGATTGGCGCGGAAAATCAGTCTCGTACGGCACGTTGCAAACGGAGCGAAGTGTGGCGCGACTGCCTCTCTAATCAGGAGATCGGGAGAGGCAGCGCGTGGGTGACGCGCGCGGGCGCGAGTCACAGCAGCCGCAGCAGTCAGACAGACCTCTCGTACGACGGGCGCCTCTCTGGAGCCGTCTCGTAGCCATCGTCGCCGCACTACGCTTTTTTTTTCCTTCTCACTCGTTTGCCATACCCTCCTCCTCCGCTTTTCTCCTCGCGTCTTTCATCCCCCGCTGCGCTCCGCGTTCGCTCTTTCATCCTTGGCACTGCTCGTTCGCTCGGTTACGCCGACGCTCGCCGCTCTAGAAGAAATTACGAAACAGTAAAACTCTGCCGCTGCTACCGTTCGGCATGTCATGGTAATGATGGTTAGCACATGAATTTGTGATTTTCGTGCTTCTGACTTCACGTCGCAGGGACTTCAGAATATTTTCGCACCGAATCTTCACACACACACACACACACACACACACACACACACACACACACACACACACACACACACACAAAATGAATTTTGGTCGGTGTCGGTACTCGCGACCTCTCAAGTATCGTGTGCGCCTTTTGCATCGTTATTGCGGCTTTTTTTTTTACTCCGCTTTCCTTTTGCCTTTATTGACATACTTTTCGAAGCAGTCCTATTTCGCTAAATGCAGAAGACAATAAGACTACGCGCACATGCGTAATCGACGAGGATACATGTAGCATTTATAAAGCAATATTTTGCTGAAAATGATCAGTCTGCAAAGTTACACAGCCGTTTGAAGGCACGAAGACGAAGTTTATACACATATCCATGTTAGGGTGGCTACATGTCCAGACGTATCCAATTTAGGGTGGCTTCTAGCCACACTGTCCATGTACTAACCATCAATTGCCCTTTTAGCTGAATCTCTCATGCTTAGCTCCCGTAGACACCATATAGAGTACCAGAGGTCCCTCTAGCAAAGTTTGTAGGAAACTGTGGTCGCACCCACAGAAGAACAAAAACTACGAAACGGTAGGGATTACGTCCAGCATGTAGCCTTGGCAAGCGAACTCTCCGTGAATACATTCCCTTCGCTCTTTCCCCTCGCAGTATCGGCCCAACACGTGACCTTCGAGACTGGATCTGCGTAATGGTCTGGGATGTATATGGTTCCCGATAGTTTCTAATATATGAGCACTTCAGCTAAAGAAACTAAAACCTACCGCGGGCTCTGGCGTGACGATCACGTGTTGGGCCGATAAGTTTGGCTTTCAATCGTGCTGCGCGATGTTCCCTCCTAATGCTTTCCTTTCTCTGTGGTTAGCACCGTGGCCTCAGAGATCTCGCCGCGGCGCACCTCGCGTCGTGCTGCGATTTCGGAGCTCACCATATAGCACCCATGACTAACAACCAGAAGTCCGAACGACCAAAAAGACAACAGGGCGCTCCGACGCCGGTGTGAAAATAAGTGGCGCAGTATATAAAGGCACGTTCATGTTGCCACACGCGATCCCGCGAACTGTGGCTGTTCACAGGGTCACGTGAATCACGATCGCGCAATTAAAAGCGCCGACTGCGATTTCCCTCCTCTACGCCGCAGGCGCGTGCGCAAGCGTCACGGGACGCGGACAACTTTCTGTGGCTGTGAAGGGAAAGCTACGGAGGCAAAGCGCGCAAGGTGAGAGCGCTTCTGAAAAGAGTCCCGAGTTTTCAACCACGTTAGCTTAAGCTGGGGAAGAGAAAACATAAACACCTTATTAGCGAGAGTTAAATAAGATAAAACACACCGCTGAGTGTAAACGTTTACTTATTTTGCGGCTTTTCCCCTTCCGCGTCTGGGCAAACGCGAAGCCGTCGCACGTGGAAGCATGTGTCGATTCAGTGTCTGTTCGCAGCAATCAAAAGCACTGTCACACGCTGGCGGACTACTTGGCGCGGTAACACATGTGCAGAAGCTCCGCCCCCGTAGCTTTCCTTTCGTTGCCACAGACAGTTGTCCGCGAGTACAGAAACGTAGTCTGTGCACGGGCAGAAACTCCTCTCTACTGATCTCAACTTTTTTTTCTTCTTCTTTTTAGTAACGGCGAAACAAATCAAGCCATACGTGGAAAGTTGCCAGCACTTACTAGGCCAGACCGGAACACCCAACTTCTCCATTCCACTCGCGTCCAAACCAAGGAACCTCTGTGACGTCATAGACTGCTCAACCCTTTTCGCACATATATATGGGTCATTTTTCTTCAGAGAAGAACAGGTTGCCCAATTGCTTTCCTTGTTCTGTTCTTATATATTACACAACGCAATGCGGATCTTCTTAAGGTAATCAATTGCATCATCAGGCTGTCGTTTCCAACATCTGTACGTGTAACGAGGTGTTGCTTTGGGAACCTGAGTGTGGCGTCGCAGTATATATACTCTGACGTCCTTTTTCCTTAATACCAAATATGCGCGCTGAGAAGCCTGCCAATCCAGCCAGGCGCAAACAGTGTGTCTACTAAGTTGACACTTTCAACTTCCTTTATTTTTCCACGTTTTCCCTGACTGTTTTTACGGAAATTCCCTAGCAACTTATGACGGTCACTGACGGATCGGGAGCAACTAACAAAAAAGGCGGTTTATATAGCTTTCTTAGTTAAAGTTACTATACCAGCCCATAATTTTCAACAACTACTAGCAGTACGCTGCTGACAATAAGGTGGGTGGGACGCATTATATCAGACTGGACTGAATCTTGCATTTAGTGATATTCCGACTATACCCGCGGCCAGGCTCAAGCTTGTAAAACAAGCATGGATGGATGGAAACAACTTTATTCTGAATCCGGCAAATTTGACGACCCGGGCTCAGGTCTCCCATGAGGGGACTTCGAGGCCTTGCCTCGTCGCCGCCTCTCGGGCTTGCTGGACAGCCCACTCTTGTGTCTTGAGGTTGGAGCTGCGCAGTGCGGCGGCCCACTTCGACGCAAGAGCCTCCGGAGCTACTGCCATTGTAGCTGATGCAACCCGACACTCCCACAACATGTGTGACAGCGTCGCTCTAGTGTCCTGACATAATTTGCAAAGAGCAGTCGGGTATTGCGCGGGGAAAATGTGCTGCAATCGCACCGGACTGGGGAATGTTTGTGTTTGCAATTGTCGCCAGATGACTGCCTGGCGACGTTTCAGCATGGGGTGAGGTGGGGGCAGCAACCGCCTGCCTAGCTGGTAGTGCTTGGTGATGTCATTGTACCTGATCAGGCGTTCTCGCGTGTTTTGAGCCACCAGTTCCGAACTCGAAGAGGCGGTCTCCGATTCTGCGCGGCGGGTCAGTTCTCGCGCAGAGCGGTGTGCTACCTCGTTCAAGTTAATGAGGCCCTCATCGGTGGGGGTGGCTACGTGCGCTGGAAACCATATGATGGCGGTGTTATCGAAGTGCTGTCGACCAGCTTTCCTTAGAATCTGGAGAGCTTCGGAGGAAATGCGCCCCCGCGCGTAGTTGCGAACTGCGGATTGTGAGTCGCTAAAAACTACCTCGCAGAGGGGGTCGGTAAGCGCAAGCGCAATCGCTACCTCTTCTGCTGTTTCGGGGTATTCTGTTGCGACACTACACGCGTGCGTAAGCCGGGAGCTAACGTCTACGACTACCGCCGTGAATCGGTGTTCTCGTGTGTATTCTGCGGCGTCTACAAAGCGCGTAGTCCTCTTTCCACCCAAGGAGCGCAGCAGTGCCTTGGCACGGGCCTGGCGTCGGCCCCGATTAAATTCGGGGTGCATGTTTCGAGGTATAGGGGCGACAATCAGCGTGTCGCTGAGGTCACTGTTAGCGGACTGCGTAAGTGCAGTTGACAACATCGCTTCCATCGGGCATATCGCTAGTTTTGTCATAACCACTGTATATGTGCCATGTTCCCGGATTGACGGAGACAGCGGGATGAAAATGGCGGGCTCTTTTCTTTCCTTTGTTTTCCCGAATTTTTCGGAACGGACAAAGTGCCCTAAGATTCGGGGGATCTCTTCACTGAAGATCCGACTGCCTATAACATTGTCGATGGTATGGGCTCGCGTTCAGCCAAGCGCTAATCTTCGACGAGGAAGCAAGGGGGGAGGGGGGGAGGGGAATTGCTGGGGACGTACTTTCTCGGACGATCTCTTTCGGTGATATCACGTTCACTGGGCGCTTATTGGTTGGTCGAGCACAGCAGCGTCACGCGAAGGCGAAAGTATCGCCGAAAGTGATCGTCCGAGAACATACGTCCCCTGGACCCCACGATAAGCCTCTCCATGTCGACCCCCCCCCCCCCCCCCCCCACGAACAGCACTGAATCACAGTGCACCAGTGTGCGAAAAAAAAAAGTTACACGTGATCCATCGATCTCTCCCCGCCTCCCGCGTACACGCGCTTGCATTACAAAGGTTCATCCCGGCACCGCGCGCGCTTTTGGCGGTGGAAATACCACGTGACCGACAAACTATTCCGACGGGACGCCACTGCGGGAAGGGCGAACAGGTGAGTCTCGTCATCACGGCATCGAGGCATGTCACGTGTCTAACACGCTTAGTAGCACGTGCATAAGTCAGCCCTCGATTATCTCTTTTAAAGAAGAAAACTGTCACGCCTGAAGAGTTATCTTTCGCGAGTGCCCGAACGTGGTCAAGATTGACGGGTCAGCGCCCACTTTGCTCGAGCATGCGCAGATAAGTTTGGTGTCTTACTGTTTCTTTTCCTCCACTGTGCCAGCTCCGAGTTGATAGCCGACGTTTGAGTCAGTCTTTCTCGTTCTGTACTCGTATCCGTGTGTGTGTACGCCTGCTTTTCCATATCATCGCGCTCGTACGAGCTGCTTTGAGTGGCGGGTGTAGTTCTGCAGGAAAGCCTGTGTAGTAAGTCTGATGGCGGAGGAACGGTGTTCCTAATTCAGTCACGGCGGTTGCGAAACAATTGCGGTGTGCCGCTCAGCTAGCTTCTAATGCCACAATGGCCTATTTCAAAAGACTACAAGAGCGCGAAACACAGAACCGGTTTTGGATAATCGCTATTTCGCAGTATCGTGCGCAGTGCTGCACTGTAAAATAGTATACACTCTTAAAAGTGAATAAGGGTGAAAGTTTAAAGTTTCACATTTAAGGGTGTGAATTATTTTACAGTGTAAGCGATGTGTACTTGTCGTTATCGTCGTGAAAAGAATATTCACCGTAAAAATGAATGCAGAAAAATAAGAACGTAATATTTTATTTGTACTAAATAAAGATATTTCGAGCTGGAACTACACCTGGAACTGTAATATGAGGTGAACAAGATTCACATGAAGATGTTAGTCTAACTACAGAAAAAAGAGAGAGAGAAACACAAGAAAACAAAAAGGTATACCACTAAAACTGCAATACTTTTTACGATTAACTTTGTATTGTTAATGTTGCTGTTGTGTGTGAGTGTCAGCGTACTTTACATTTCGCCGTGATCGATGCGGCTGCAAAGCCGCCAAAGTGTTTTAGGTGAGCACAGCTTTGTTGAGCTATCGAGTGATAAAGCTTTTATCGTAGGCCCCTCGGCTACCGTGGACACGTGTGATGGCGAAACAAACTCAATTAAATTGAAAAGAAGTAAAATCTGGAATCTATGGGTCAAGATGGGTCTTCAGTGAAACACAGCGATTCGAAGACCGGAAGCAAATTGCTTCGCGATTGATAAAACGGGGCTCGGCCTCTCTGTCCCGACGTGGGAGCGGCCCGCATCAGTCCCAGACTGATCCCTGAGGACCCAAATAAAGTTCTTCACACCATACCATATAAAACGGCTCACATTCGCTCGTGTTTCTCAACAGCGAAAATGACCAGCACGGTTATTGCACACAACCGCTTATTCAGCGACACCGCTTTCTCCACTTCCGCTACATTTAAAATCGAAGTCCATCTCGAGCACTCGTATACTGACGCGCGAAAAAAAAAAAAAAAAAAAGAAGAAGTTTTGCAATCAATCCCGCGCGGTCATCGGAGAACGCACCGGTGTGGCGTCGCGCGTGGCATGTCTCATCCGCTCCCATTGTCGCCTCGGGTTCTTGGGTGACACAAGGGAAGCCGCCGCCGCATCCGGCGTCATCAAAACCCGAGCACGTCGGGCGAGCACAGCCGCTCGCGGACAGCGGATTCCGTGCGATCGCATATACGTGGGCAGCAACTGTGCAAGCGCGTCGCCGACCGTCCGGGCGGTGCGAACGCACCCCCGACCGACCGACGACGCCTTGCTACAAACACAAAGTGGCCAAGCAGTTTTTCGTTTAACGTTGGACTCAACACAAAAGGTAAAATGAAGTTGCCTGTAGGTTAGGTTAGGCCTATGGGTTAGGTTAGGTAAGGCCAATAGGCTACAGGTCCTTTCTGCACAGCTTCGCGCAACCTCGACAGACAGACAGACAGACGGACAGACAGAGACAGACAGAGACAGACAGACAGATTTTTGATGATGCGAAAGTTAATAGAGATCCGTACAGTGCGATGCGTTGCCGAAGGGAACGAGTATAGAGCGTATACGTGCGAGTTTCCCCCTCTGGCAAAGTGTACGTAAGCTTGATCGCGCAGCTTTGCACAGCAGGTGAATTGTGGCCGCTGGCGTTGGTACCCCCTTTATGCACGGCCTCGTGCAGCAGTACCTTGGCGTAGTAGCTTCAGCCGGCGTTTGCAGCAGAGGTCGCCAGCGATCCGAAAGTCGCGCATTGCACTGCATGCGCTGTATACGTATACGTTCTTCTGACCAGATATAGTGCAGTGCGCGCACGCAACGCAGCGACCGTTCGGAGCGTGCTCGCCGGTCCACCGGCAGACCGTGATGACGCTGTCGCGCAGGCAGTGTCATCCGCGGGACAAAGCCAGGCGTCGAACACGACGCCCGTGCACGCTGGTCTGCAGTCCTCGCTGCGGGATCTGTGACACCAGCACGCGTGTGCGCCGAGCGTTAATGAGTCCCTAAACAAGTTGGCAACGTCTTGCCCGAACAATTGAGTGCGTTGTCCTTTTACACAGTGTTGACGCGCCGAGGGGGAGAGAACGAATCACAAAGCTGCCCGCCCTCGCTCGCACTGCTTCGTCGTCGGCCTCGTCTTAGATACCGCCGCCATTGACGTCACCGGCAGCGTCGTTACGTCAACAGCGGCCAGCTTCACTCTGCGCCTGGACGCAAAAGAACGAACCGCAGGACGGGTATACCACGACGGCACGCTTTACCGTGGCGGCCAGGTGGAGGCTCTCTTTCCCCTTTCCATTCCCCCCTTTTCCCTTGCCCTCTTAGTAGGGTAGGAGACCGGACGCTCGACTGGTTGACCTGTGTACTTTCCTCTCTCTCTCTCTCTCTCTAACTGCGTTCTGCAGCCGTGCGCCTTTCATAATTCTGCTGATGAAAGAAATGCGCTCGACTTAACGGCACGCACACATTCTGATCCATACTGATTCGCATCGCTGCAAGCCACGAGTTCGAGCCCGGTATAGGATGCAGTCGAACGTACCGCAATTTTTGGATGCACAGAATTTATGGTTTGTAAGAATTGTCAGCTCCAGCTGGCGTTTCCGAACGACAAATTCTCGTTCCCCTTCTGCATTTATATTTCTGCGCTATAGCTGGGTTCGGCGGGCGGTGTTAAAGGGGCAAGCTTTGAAATGGGAACAATACTTCGTTCTGCCATATGTATACAGTCAGTGGTCGACATTATTTGGTTGACAAATACTTTTTTTTTCCCGCATGGCGCATCAACATTTTCTTTCTTTCTTTTTTTGCAAATGGTCAGTCGACTGGCTCTTCTCGAGGGGACATACGCACGCGCACATCCGAGCCCACTGCATGGTCAGTCATGTCCGCGCATGCGAGCCGTGTATGCCACCCCCTTCCCGCGCCTGCCCGGTCCCTGAGAACAGTCGCCGATTAATTTTATTTTTCTTTCCTGTTTCTCGCTCCTCCGTCGCAGAGGCGCCGAGAAAAGGAAACAGGCAGAGGAGGCGGAGGTGGGAGAGGGGGTGGCGAAAGCCTTAATTAAAGCAGCACACACTCGGGGTTGCTAGTCTCCTAATGAGGTGGCCGGCGAAAAAGAAAACACAAGAAGAAGCGATTAGGAAACGGAACGCGGCTGGGCCTTCGGCGAGTGCCCGGTTCTCCACACGTGGATGGAAGGATGAAAAAGAAAGAACGCTCAACGTCGTCGCATTATAAGCCGCGTGCTAGTAGCAAACATTTGTGTGCGCGCGCGCGTGTGTGTGTGTGTGTGTGTAAGCGCCGCTCCTGCCGCCGCCGTCAAAAATGCGCGCAGGCTTTTTTTTTTTTTTTTTTTTCTTTTTTTTTTTTTTAAAAGCATGCCACACGCTCGGCCTTGCGCGTCGCCGGCTGCTGCAATCTTCCCGCGCAGCGCGGAAAAAGGAAACAACGCGAAACCACGGAGTGAAATGGGGGAGGGGGTGTTACTGGCGAGGTCGTATCCAAACTCACTCTTATTTTAAGGGACACTAAAGAGAAGCTCTAAAACCCTTTTTAGACTGATAAATTATTGTTTAAGAAAACTAGATTTTCGTTCATTTCGCGATAGGAAGCTGACACTGAAAAAAAAAAAAGGAGGTCGGAATTTCGCGCCGGCAGCTCTGGGCTGTTACGTTAGTGTGACGTAACGGATTTTAAGGCATCTTTTTTTTTTTTTCTTCCATATATGTCTGGGCCATCGTGGCCGAGTTCATGTTATTGAAACTTAATTCCTCGATTCCGCGTTCGGACCTTCCGGGATTCAATGCTACCGATCTCCATCGATAAAGATGTCGACAAGACCGGGGCAGACGCCGTCGAAAAATCTGTGACGTCACGGTGAGCTGGGTGCTGCAACTCCGAGGCGGCGTCGCCGCCAGCCTTTGGTTCTTGCGATGATGTGACGATGTCGATGTTGCTTCACTCTTTAGAACGGGCAGGCGCTAGTACTGCGCCCTGGCCGCGATGGCAGGAATTAAAACAATAAAACAAGAGAGTCACAAAACAAAACAAACAAACAAAACAGGCGGCAATACCTCGCTTTATTGCGTCTGTGTTGTGTGCGTGTGTGGGAGGAGAGAGAGAGAGAGATAAGTCATAAGGGAAATGCAGGGAGGTTAACCAGGTTGAGCCCGGTAGGCTACCCTTCACTGGGGAAGCGGGAAGGGGATTGAAAGAGAAGGAAGAAAGAAGGTCACAGTACTGCATAACAGTATAAGGGTAACTTACACAGCACGAATATTTTTATTATTATTAATTATTATTATTATGCGTTAGCCTTAGGAGTGTCAAAGTGGAAATAAGTGTGTATGAAGTGCGGGAAGCCGAATACCAGTCACGTCCTGCGGGCAGACATCCTCTCTAGCGCACATGCTCTGGGAGTGTGGGTCGAGATGCCCCAACTTCACCGAGGAGGAGTGGGACTCGCTTCTGCTGAGCCCCGCTCTAAACAAGCAAATGCTGCAGCTGTCCGGCCTGCCCGCGACCGGGCCAGTGGGCTAGCTAGACCTGCCGGTCCGGACGTGGGATGAGACTATCCAGGTGCGCGACGAGTTCGCGTCCCTCGCCGGACCTCCAATAAAGTTATCTCACTCATTCGCTCACTCACCAGTCACGTGGTGCGTTATGTATAGGCATGTATAGTCTGCACCAGACCACCGTCAGTAGTTGCACTTCGCCACTCGAAGAGGCAGGACGTGTGTCCAGCGAGTTCCCGAACACTTTTGCAACGTGGCGAACGCGGTTTAAATCGCGGATCCGAACTTCGATGTGGCACGACGTAATGCTGACGCATTTCTCTCACATTTCCCGTTGAAACCGCCACTGATTTTATTTTCTTCTTCATACTTTTCTTTCTTTCTTTCCCCTTCGTTTCTACTTCGTGCCCCACTTAAAGAACGCTACACGGGTGGCCTTGCGCGCCGGGCATGCAGAGCGAAAGAAGGGACCAACGTGTGCAGCAACGGAGGAGAAGGTTTATATAACCGTCGAGGCCGTATTCCAAAACTCACCCTTGATTTAAAGAAAAAAAAAAAGAAACTGGCTGCCGCCTCTTCCTTCCACTGAGGCGGCAGATAACAGAGTCCATCCACTCGTGTAAACAAGCATGGCCCGACAAGCGATGGCGAGCCAGATGTATAAACAGACTTCTAATTCGATACTCCTCCATCCCAAGCTCGTATACTTACGTAAGCTCTCATGCCTTAATGCTGCAGGTATGTCTGGCTATCACGGGGCTCACGTAATGCCTTCCGGAATACACGGTGGCGACGCGTGGAGCCAATCGCTCGAGATTCTGCGGAGGCGCTCACGCAGGTATCCTTCTAGCGCGCACGCGCGGTGGTGGCGTGGCCAATGAGGCGGCGGGTGAGAGAAGAACGCGGCGTGTCCGTGAGAGACTCTCCGAACGCGGATGGTGGTGTAGAGGCCGTGAACGGAAAGCGAAAAAAAAAGGGAAGAACGCTCGCTGGTGAAATGAAGAGCGCTGGCAGTTGCATGCAGTTGGGGCGCTGCCGCAAGCGACCTCTTTGGGCTGGCCTCTTTCGAGCGCTCTAGCGGTGCAGTTTACATTCGGCTGATCGAAATGGAACGCATTCACCTGGTATACACATTAGGAGCGCCTCAAGAGGCGCTCCGTTGCACCTTGAGCCCGTGCATGGAGCGCGACCGAGATCCCGACAGAAAAATCGATCACGTGTGGCTACTCCGGTTGCTCCAACCTCGAGAGGGCTACGCATCGCTGCAAAGCGAGTTGGAGCGAAGCATGAACCATGTTGAATGTGAGGAAAGTGACGATTAAGCTATATATTTGTGCCTGGGAAGATCTAACCTAACTATACTCGGGAATGGAGAAATCATTTCGCTCTGCGCGTCCACTTTGATGTTGTTGTTATTTTTCTTATTACACCGAAAAGTGAAAGCTAGAGAGAATCTATCGCCTATCTATACCAAATGCATTTACATTTTCCTTGTTGTTTGGTTTCAGGCTCTCCTATATACGTGGAGCCGATGATGACGATGACTTGTGGATTTTATTGGAGCAAGGAGACGCGAAGCGAGCGCTCTACATAAGGCTCGGCAAAAAAGAAAAAAAAAGCGCGAATGCGTAAACAACAGCCAATCGCCCGAAGTAGCATGCAGTAAGAGAGCTGTATCTCCTACGGGGTGTCCGGTAACGTGTCGCATACACCACGCAGGTGTAGGTGACATACTAAATCCTCAGAACCCGCAGCTACGCACGCGGGAGCTCGAGGAAATGGCGGACCAACTGGGCGTGCACAACGCCCGAAATGCAGATGAGAACGCGCGAACCGGCTGCGCAACAGGCTTTTGCCGCGCATTGCCTCTCAAGGCCTCGTGGCACGGACTCGACTACGTAACGCCGCTATACTGCTTTATACAACGTCCTGAGTCGCGAGCGTGGTGCTGCAACTTCAGCAGCACAGGGCGGTGGCAAACCATGGCCGAAGTGAGACAACATTCCGTTCGCTTGAGCACAGGTATGGACAGTGCATAACGCGCGCATGCGCAGGACCGCTCTGTTGGAGCTGCACCTCCGTGTAAGTACAGCAGCATCACAAGGCGCATGCCGCTCTAAACTAAGCTGGAACGGTGACACGCGCGCACTTTTCTCAACGCTGTGTGTAAGCCACAGCAAGCCATGTGACGCCTCAACTAACTCTTTGCACATAGGGATCGAGTGCCAGTGTACCTCAGTAATGTGGAAAGTTGGGTTAGTTGGTAATTAATCATGATACCTTGCTGGTGAAGCAGCGCACTGACATGGACACGATGAAAACACGCAGCGAGTGTCGTCTTTTCTTGGGTGTCAGTGTACCTGTCTTGTGACGACACATTTTAGTCGACTGCATCATCCACGTTGCATTTTGCATCTCTACACCACAGTGGAAGTATAGACAGGTGTCTCGATCAACGACGCCCGGGAATCGGTTTCTTCCCTGTTCGTAGGGGGGGGGGGGGGGGGGGATAAATGGATAGGGGTAAATGTCCCTAACAACACCACCGCAGGACACGATGAAATCTCAATACGTACAGCTAATTAAAAACATCGGTCCAAAAAGCAAGTACCCGGCATGCTGACTACTGTCATTGAGCAAGTGATTAAAACGAAGCAAATTTCGGTTGGATGGCGTGAACGCAAGATGAACAACATCATCAAAGTGGACCGAAGCATCAACTGGTCAGCAGTCCAGATAAGCAAGAGACGTTTGAAGTATTCATAAAAAAAAAAAAAAACCAGGGAAGAGATTGATACGACCGGATTCGTTACAGGCATAGGTATCGGTACAAGGTAGATACAGAAGCTTTGAGGAAGAAAAAAAAAAGTAAGATGTATACAAAAATGCGAGAATGAAAAACATGTATAAAATACCTGATTAACTCAATCAGGCTAGGTGACTATTTGTCACCACCCCCGTTTCGAAGGGGATGCCAATAAATGGCCATCATAATAAAGATCATCATCATCATCATCATCACCATCACCACCACCACCATCATCATCATCATCATCACCACAATTTCCCAACGCGGAAGCATGGAACTCTATGGCACGATCGCTACGGCCGTCAATAAAAATGTGGAAGAGCTCCGACAAAACACATGGATTGTGTTCAAAGAAACTCTGTAGTTAATGTTGTTCATCTTGAACAAGAATTGGTTACTTTGCTCGCCAAGATGAAGAGCCACAATTCAATAATTCCTGGGGGTACTAGGCCACGTAAGATATTACACTGCGCCTAAATTCATAAAAGAAAAAAAAAACAGTGAGAGGGCCGACAGAAGGGGGGGGGGGAAGAGAGAGGCAGCGTCCGTCTTTCTGTCCGCTATAGTTTGAAAGTGGACAGCGACCGGCATGCAATACAATCGCACCAAATCTCAGCGCTACGGATGGATGGATGTTATGAGCGTCCCCTTTGAAACGGGGCGGTGGGTTGCGCCACCAAGCTCTTGCTATTACACTGCCTAATGTCCCACCTAGGTTAAACAAGAAATAAAGGGGGGAAAAACACTACGAACTCCCACAACCAAATTTTCTGATTCCCTATTGCGAACTTTGCTGTTATACGTTCTTAGAAGACAACGCCGCTCGTCACCGCTTCATGACCCCACTATATAGTGCTGCACGTTTTTTTTTTTTTTTTCTTGGAACACAGTTAACGGAATCGCATTCAACCTCGCATCCCGGGATATGACTCAGTATAGTGTAGGCGAAAAGAGGCGCCCACGGCAACATATTCGCCGAGCTCGCACTGGTATAACCACGGCAACGTTAAGGCGACATTAACAACGCGATGCGCGGGCGCTTATCAGGAGACGCGCCTCCCTCGCTCCCTCTACAGGCGACGACCGTGTACTAACACAGGCTCGGGCAATCATTCATGCATTCGGCCCCTAAAAAAACAGGGCGGCTCGCGCGCTCATATGCATAACACGTCTCAGCGCAAGGCGGGCACCGCTCAATTCCATCAAGGCGTCGTATACACACAAACACAAGCACCGCGAATATGTTGTTCGTGCCAGACGACGCAATATCCGTCCGTTCCTGTAGGCGCGCTCGCCTCCTCCCCGATGACGTAACGAACCGGAGCCACAGACAGCGAGTCGACGACGCGACGTCTGGCGGATACGGAATGGCGCCGTTCCTCGGAAATGTTCATCAGACACACAGAGAGGCTGAATCGCCCGCCTGTATGCAACATGGGGGGGGGGGGGGGGGGGGATTCTTGGGAGAAGGCGATGCGACTTCAACGTAATGCGTCATTATACTATTTCGCAATGTGCGGCAGAACTGACTGGGAAAAAACCCCTCCGATATTACGTGCACAACGAAGTGCGGTTCTTAACAAGCTGACTACTAGGAATAAAACTAACCACCAAGATTCGCTATGCGAGGGAGCCGCGTATATACAGACTTTGCATGAAGCTGATGTCGTGTTCCTTTTTTTTTTTTTCTGTTTAATCTGGAAGGAAAACCCGGGTGCGCGACTGTATACCGTATACTCAACCTGTGCTGAAATGTGGCTGGAACGCTTCCGCGCACATTCTTGCGATTCCCGCCCATTCCATCAGGAGGAAACGGGGAACGTATATGCGCATGCATCGGCGCGGCCAAACTCAAATGTTTCAGCACGTTTGTGTCGGTAGTCTGCACGAAAACAGCATCCATCACGTCGCTTCGTTAGAGCCAGCCTGGCCTATTAGATCCTAGCGGCGCGCACCGCCAGAGATCTCGGAGGCCATGGAGCGAGCCACGAAAAAGTCCACTACGCTACAAGACCAAATCGCAGACGACAACTTGGCTCCACGGGATGCGTGATATATATAGTACCCTGAACCAGTGCTCGCTATTACAACTTTGGGGATCACGCCGGTTTGGTTTCTACTATAGGATGCATGATGCCCTTGTTGCGAACTATCGCCGCGTTGCGCAAAAGGGGCAACGGGACACAGGAAAGACGCTCCTAACCCCCAGCAGGCGTGGTTTGTCAGAGCTGAAACGCTCAGCCAGAGATACGCAACAGTTGCGTATGTATGTCTGGCCGGTTACTACGCAGGCAAACGTGCCGCTAGTATCCAGACAATCCTGGCCATGGCCGAACGAGACGGGCTGCGTCTGCCTCGCTCTCTGATTCTCTGCGACACTTGCCGACAGAACAATCATACATGGCTACCACATTTAGCGTCGTCATCACAGTTTATCAACCCGATAAAGTTGGTTGACTCCATCCAACCCGCTTGGTAAGATGCACGTAAGGTGCCGTCGACTCGGGATGGGTCAGCTCGACTTGCGACTCGACCTGCTCGCGTCGAGTTCACGTAAGCGAAGCTATAGTGTCGCAAGGAGTCCTGATCGCACCCGAAACGTTTAACGTGAAACCGATAAGGTCGACTCGAGTATGCTGGCCGGGCCAAAAAAAAAAAAAATGAGACAGGTCGTCGGGTTCATGCAACGGTCGGGCCGACCGAGCGTCGAGACTAGTTAAGTCAGCCCGCCTTCAAAGGGTTTTGGTCGACTGGTCCCAACCCGCGCTTGGCAAAACGCACATTCGAACGCGATGACTCGACCCCCCCCTCCCCCCCCGCCTCGTGTCGAGTTGACGAAGCTACTGCCCTTTCCCTGCAGTGTAGGACCT
Source organism: Dermacentor andersoni (assembly GCF_023375885.2). Taxonomy (NCBI): domain Eukaryota; kingdom Metazoa; phylum Arthropoda; class Arachnida; order Ixodida; family Ixodidae; genus Dermacentor; species Dermacentor andersoni. The sequence goes on from NC_092820.1 coordinate 157,384,233, forward strand.
GTTGAGCACCCGTTGAAGCAGCTCGCGGACAGCTCCAAGCGGCACCAAAAAGTCCGAGTGGTGTATTACAAGGCAAGCCTCACAGCACGGTAGCACGTTATATACTATAGAAGGACACACGCGCGACGCTTCTCCGGGCGCAGGGCCACCGGGCACGCGAGCCAAGAGAAGGGCTCCCGGCTTGGCCGGCCGTTTGCCTTGGACCGCGGCAGTCGCGCACGGGCGGCGTAAATTACGACGCCCCTCCCCCCTCTCCCCCTTTTCGCGGCTGCGGGGCCGCAAAACAAAGCGGGCCTCCGTTGCATCACGAGGGAAGGAGTGGGGAGGACCGCCGCGCGGGAAACGCGCCGCGTCCCTGACCATGCCGACCGATGCGCTGCCCCGGCAACGGCCTCCGCTCAACGCGTGCGTCACACGCCCCCCGGCCTTCGCGAAAGGGTTGGACGTCGGTGCAACAGCGCCGGCTGACCGAAGCATCCGAAGATCGCCCGGTGCAGGGGGACTATATGTATATATATGCTCTTAAGCAAAATTACACCCTTTGGGGTCGTATCTTGCCACACAACAACAATCGTTATCTGTATTGAGCGCATTTCCTTTCTTTAACGCTGCCAGCCCGGTACTTCCAAGTCACGAACGGCATGCGCGTTATGACACGACAGAGCATTCTCGCCAGGAAAGCAGCGAGCGCAGCGTTTTCACGAAAGGAAATGCGGGCAAGACAGATGACGATTATCGTTGTGTGGCAAAGGTACAGCCAAACGGGTGTACATTTGTGGAAGAATGCAAACACGCACACTCTCAAACAAATGTACACCCTTTAGGGTGTAATATTTGCCACACAACGACAATCGTCAACTGTCCTGCTTGCGTTTCCTTTCTTGAAAGCGCTGCGCTCGCTACTTTCCTGTCGAGAATGCACTGTAATGCCGATAACGCGCATGCCATTCGTGACTTGGAAGTACCGGGCTGGCAGCGTTAAAGAAAGGAAAAGCGGGCACGACAGATGACGATTATCGTTGTGTGGCAAGATACGACCCAAAGGGTGTAATTTTGCTTATACTAGGTACGCCACCAATGCGTAGTAAGCATTTGTGCTGGTATACGGTACGTGCACACACCCTTCGAAACACTGCACTCTAAAGAAAGTTTACACCCTTTGGGTTGTATTTTGCCCCCAAATTACAGTCATCTGTCTTGCCCGCATTTCCTTTCTTTTAACGCTGCGAGCCCGGTACTTCCTAGTCACGAACGGATTGCGCGTTATCTGCTTGACACAGCATACTCGACAGGAAAGTAGCGAGCGCCGAGTTTTCAAGAGCGGAAACGCAGGCAAGGCAGATGACGATTATTGTTTGGGGACAAGATAAGCCCCAAAGGGTGTAAACTTTTTTTGGAGTCTGGAGTGCTGGCGGATGCCACTGACCTGGTCACTTTCTCGTTTCTCCTGCGCCTGTTTCGGTCTTTGAAGACCCACCACGGCAGGCGCTACTGTGCTCGTGCCTTACCGGACGCCCGCCTGTACATGAACATCATCTTTTGCACGCAATCGAGAAAGCAAGAATGAAACAACGACTCCGTTAGTAAGAACTAACTGACTGCCATTGGCGAAAACTAATATCTTGTCACCGACCACGAGACGACAAAAAAATCTCGCGTTTCGGTGTCCGCGGCCGCGCTGTTTCGCTGTCTTAACCGTCACTTGTATACTGTCCCCTCCCTTACACAATCTGGTCGAAAACATTGGAACGCGAACAAACAACTGACCACAAAACGACCAAGAATCATGACACTTCCGACCTGATGTATACTATTATTAAATCTGACCTGAGTTGATCGGGCTGTAGCCAGTAACACGTTGGACAGCCCGTCATTGACAACGCTGTTGTCATACCAACGCCTTTTAGTCGAACCGGCTTCTGAAGACAACGCAGCCTGCCTTATGCTCAGTGACGCAACACGCCGCTCGAGTACCGTGCACATGCCGAGCCTAAACACAGCGGGATCATCGCTACGGGCAAGCCTTATAGGGTCCTCGTGCGACGAGAGATCAGTGCGCCCACGGGCCCATATACGTGCGCGATGTCCGTCCAGCTACAACCCACTCGTTTATCAGGCATACATTATGTTTCAACGCGACAGCGTTAAGGTCCCCGTGTTGCAAAAAAAGCGGTGTCGGCGTCGGACGTCGTCTCGCGAAAAATAATTCCGAACATTAACCATGGACCCAACCTCAGAAGAATTTCAGTTTGGCCTAGTTGGTGTTTACTGTATATCATTGACCGTCCGTGTTGTTTTTGTGTTCTCTTCCGCTGTCCCGGTCTTTATTTGCGGTCAATATGATATGCAACCACGCAGGCCCTCCGCGTAGCGCAGAGCCGTTACTGAACTAATTGAATTCCTTGCGTCATTGCGTCCGAAAAACCGTGAAGTACCACCTATATAAATAACCAACAGACATGACGGCGTCGGATCGTAATTTGAGTACACCAGAAAACATAATTCTGCTACGCGAGAACTCAAACCACAGACCCCCTTTTCCAGCGTTTCTACCATTCACAGAGCGGCGCGGCCCGCTCGGTTCCTTGCAACAACACCATCCAGACGGCGCTCGCCTCCGCGCATGCGCAAGGAAGCTGCTTTTGCCGGGAAGCGTGACAAGCAGTCGGGGATCTTTGAACGCTATCGCGTTCCGCTCTTAAAGGCGAAGCTTAAGCGTCCTCCAAATTTTTTTATGGCCTCAAGCAAACGCGTATGCTCAACTACTTTGGAGTTGGAACGGATTGCGCCAAGAAGTCAACGCGGTGACGACGTCTCTCCACTGGTGGCAAAATTCGTAGCTGCAAACCAACCATGCACCGCGAAACGCCCACGTCTACGAGCGCGTATATACAGGACTGGCGCTTCTCGTTCCATCGCTTGCGGCTATATACTCTGCCCCGGTCTGGGCCTTATTTTATTCCTGCGATGACGCTGGGTCTCCGCCATCTTGTTGTTGTTGTTGCGCCCTTGAACTGGCAGACGGCTGGTCCCAAGTGAAGTGGCGAAATCCGAGACCCAAAACGGGGCCGCGAGGGGTTGTCCGTTTCTGGCTCAGCGCTATAGATATATGTCGGCCCATTTGAGAGCTTTTCGCTTCCCCTAAACGTGCGCCGGGGACCCGGAACCGACGTCGCAACTCTTGACGAACACCCAGGCGGAAGAAGGACGCTATACTGCATCGAAACTGAGACCGGTTCAACTTGCAGAGCAGCGCGTCTGTTCCGTTTGATCACTTGTCCAGTTGCCTGCACTGTTCGTCATATGTAAGCGCATCTGCCCTATATAGGTTTGTTAATAATTAAATCCTGGGGTTCTATACGTGCCCAAACCACGACATGATTATGAGGCACGCCGTAGTGTCGGAGAGGGAGGGATTCGGATTAATTCTGACCACCTGGGGTTCTTCAACGTGCACCTATGCATGCACAAAACAAGGGTTTTTTTTTTTTTTTTTCGCCCTTACCGAAATACGGCCGCCGCAGCCGGGATTCGATCCCGCAACCTCGTGCTTAGCAGCGCAACACACAACGCCACCATGCCGGTTGTCCTAGGTTTGTGAACCATCCCGAATCTAGCGGGACAGACCCGACTTGATCCAGTCGGAACGGTTAGTTGTGCCCAAATTTTTTTGTTTCTTTTCCACTGAATCACAATCATCAAACTAGATTTCATTTTTATTATAACGCCTGACAGGTCGATTGCACGTTCTTATCTTTTGCCTTCCGTTACACTGGATTGTAGCTATGTTGTATACCCTAACCGTTCACGATATGTCTCTATCTGTATTGATAGCCGTGTTAGTCGGGCAACTGTACCGCACCTTTCTTGCTCTTAATTGCGACACGATAGGGCTAAAAAAATTGCGCGAATTTGATGTGCATACAGAGTGGCGCCTGCTGGCACTGGCTAGGTGAATCGTCGTGAGGTTGACACTAGTGAGGTTGACACTCGTGAGGTTAACACATGGGAGGTTGACACATGTACCGAGATATGCGTTTCCAAATTTTGCGATGAAATTATTTGGTGTTTCAATACCTCTTTAGCTTCAACGCGCAAGAAGACGTTGTGTTAAAAAAGTAAGCGAATGCAGCAGTGCATTTCTTACCGCAAATTTGACAGCGCTTGTCTCAAAAACTGGTACCAGTTTGAAAATTCGGTTTAAGTTGACGCGCCTTGTGAAACCAATGGCCTCAATTCGGGTATTGAAATCTGTGCACAAAAGCAATTAGCTAACAAGTTTATTGGTGAACTTCTGTTAATTAGTTAATTATGTATTTTGACTTCCATTGAAAGAAATGTTCGCCTCTTCGAGTAATCCAAGCTCGATGAGCAGATTTGTGCTATATTGCACATGTGATTATCTTTTAATTCTGCTAATGTAAAAAAAGTTCACTCGAGGTTTAAAGGTAAATGCCAGCGAAATGCATTAGCATAACGTCGCACCTTTGAGGTACCAGATCCATGATCTAAACCTCGTTCTCCACATCAACACATTGCAAAGCGTTGTTCAGGAGCTCTCTCTCTCTCTCTCTCTCTCTCTCTATATATATATATATATATATATATCACGTGACCGGCTTTTCCCACTTCACACATACACTTTCTTTCCACTTGGACATTCCAAGTAAACCGCATAGGTGCCCCTTGTTGAAATAATATGCACTGTGCGCAAAGACGGCACAACTGCAATCTCCCTCTCTCTCTTTATTTCACGAGTACTGAAGCTCATATTTCAGCGCGCGCCACATGCTGGGAATGCTGATTGAAAATTGTGTCACCGCCTCATTGGGGCGACCCTTCGACGTGCGCACCAAAAATTGGGGCAGCCACCCTCGCTGTTTAGGAGCTGAACTGGAATCGCAAGGCCGCAAGTCCGCAGCAGCGCATTAAGCGGGGCACGCGCTTTCCTGACCACGATGTATAGCCTGCAGATAGAAACCACCGCAACAACCTTCGATCGCGCCCAAAAAGCGATTGCTCTCGTAACAATTACGGCTACAGTGTGCGCCTCGAGTACTCGCCCGCCTCTGCTCAACACGGCCAATCGCCACAGCTGTATAAGAAGTCTGACAAGAGGCATACTTAATTAATATACATACACCCGCGAGCTAAAGTATACGGACCAGGGGCTGTGCGATAATGCCGTATTTTTTCCCCTCTGCCTGTGAACGCAACTTGAAATTGAGGACTGCAGTCGAAACTTGACATTGCGAACTTTTCCGTGTACCCGTTAATTCCAGTGTGTGTTCGTTAATTACGAAGAAATTCAGTTTCTTTGGCTACCCTGTGGTCCGTATATATACTTTTGCTCATGGGTGTACACTATATGGGATTCGCGCTTCACGCAAACATATGTCTCCGTGAAGCTAACGTACACACAATACGTGGAAACAGTATACTGGACCACAGGGAGGTGCCAGTACTGCAATAGGAGAAATTTAAAGAACGTCACCACCGTTTGCACATGCGAGGACCTCAAGCAAAGACGGTTCGACGGAGACGCGCGTAAGCCATGCCCTCGAACATTCTTGAAACGTTTATACTCGGCAAAACGATTATAATCTATTATCTTGCGAGCACATCGCTTTCGAAGCTCCCCGTAAGATTAATCGTTAGGACATATTCCGATGACCCCGGCGGATAACCTATATACACTGCTTGCGGTCTTGTGTGTGCGCTTGTCTGTGTCCTCTCAGACGCTGCATTTGCCATGCAGAGACAGAGCAACCAAGACGTTGCCTGCGTGTTCTCTTGTATACAACAAGGCGGAAGCTAAACCTGTCGGAGGAATCATATTTGGCTATTGTAAATAGTTTCTTTCCTTCTACATTATAAACTATACTATACTATACTATAACCGCCCCCCCCCCCCCCCCTGCCTGTCATTTTACTCCTCTATCCCACCCACCACACGCAAACCGCCATTTCAAGTGTTAGCAGAGATGATGATGATGATGATGCTGTTGTTGTTGTTGTTGTTGTCGTCGTCGTCCTGAGTGGCTGTGGCACATGCCCAAGTGGGGGATTGGCCATGAATCGGGTGGTTAAATTACGTGTATAAAAACAAGGGACTTAACAAGCTAGGCAGCCACAGAGCGCTCAGCAGTGATTTCGTTTTCTTTCAATCACATCTGATAGCTAAATGGAACAACTACCCTACCTACTCGCGTAATAGCCGCAGTTTTCTTTCTTCTCACTATGGCGACGAGGTGCGGGTCTTATACGGGGGTGGGTCATTGCGGTCTAATTTCTTTTGTGGCCATGCGTAATACCCTCAATTTCTCTGTGCAAAAAAAAAAAAAAAAGAGCGAACGCTGTTGTTTTCATAAGGCCAATATTTGTTCACGCAAGCCTTCATTGGCACTGTGTAACATGCGCTGTAATATCGCAGTAACATCGCGCAACATTCGTTTCGTTGTTCCAGCTCTCACCGACAGTTACTTTGACCGCTTATACGAGGACAGCTGCGACGAGGACTACCGTCTTGCTTGTTCGAGTGCTGAGCAAACTTAAGTTTTGACAGTACAGCCACATAGAGCCACAGAGAAAAAAACTGCACGGCTACAATGTGTGTGCGTGCGTGTGTGTTATCAAAGTTATGGTATGCTTAAGTTGATGTTCTTTATGATATTTTTTTCTCTTTTCGGTCCTTCGTTGGGCACACTTTTCATTGCCGCAAGTGCGACCAATCCCCCTCGTAGGCATGAGCCACGTGTTGAGGCCACAGCAACAGCCTCGACCGAAGTCAATGCACTTGAAAAGCGCCCCGCCACTATTCCTTAGCCGAGAAAGTGCTTTTAGAGGCGCACCTTCCCATCATTAGAGCACAGTCGAGGACGGCACATTAGAGCATTAGAGCGAGGGCACAGTCGAGGACGGCAGAAAATTAGGAGGGGTGATGAAATTAGGAAACTTGCAGGCGCAAGTTGGAATCAGCTAGCGCAAGACAGGGGTAATTGAAGACCGCTGGGGGAGGCCTTCGTCCTGCATGTGGGAGTAAAGATATATGACGATGATGAATAGACACGGAGCGTCAGTGGAGCGCAGTCCGTTACATCACGAACCACGGATCCTTTCGCCATGTTTCGGGCATTGCAAAAGGACAGAAGCGCGGCGCTTAGATCAGGCGGTAACGATCGCGTCTGAAGAGAATTAAACCGATTTTCACGCCGCGAAAACTACAGGAAATTCAAACAAGAACCGGCGTGCCCTGCTCGCAAAAGCTACTCTCCCAGCCAGCGTATGTATACAGGGGTCGTCACAGGCGTGCCGCTTCCGCGTCGACGTTTACCACGGTACCGCTTTCGTGGTATCATTTCCATTGTACCACTTGTCGTGGCATTTCTCTCAGAGGGCGTCGATTGACTGCACCAAAACAACAGGACATTTCGAAAAAAAATTGTAGGCGGGCGCAGTTTTGTCTGCCCGACGTGTAACTGTCGAGTACATAGACGGTGAAGCTTCCAGAGAACGCCCTTCCATACAATGAGGAATCGCTCAGGATGTTACGTCGCACGATACGGCACCCGATCGCTTTCAGCGATGACGCTGTCCTGAAGTGGTTCCCTTCTACCGATAGAGTTTCCTACGACTGCTTGGAAATCCAGAAAGATAAGGCGTAATAAATAGCGTCGCGACAACGTTCGAAGTCACGATCACGAAGATCAATCAAATCCGCGCGACTAACCGTCATTCCCATGGAAGCTGAACGATCGGAGCGCCTTAGTTCCTTCTCCCCTTTAGAAGAACCCCACCTATATATACTGTGGCGAGGAAAGCATATGTCGCCTTGAAGAAGACAATACCGCTTGTCGAAACATTGGCTCCTGCTTTCACCTGGTTCTCGTTTTGCTCATCGCCTTGAACTTCCCCTCTCCCGCCTTCCCCGGTTTTCCCTAGTTCCCTATAGTAATTCTTGTGGAAACCCTATTTCTTCTACAATGGCCTCCGAGATCGCATCAAGCCGTGCGGTATCTCGGAGGCCGTGGTTCTAGCACTCGCTGCGCTCCAACGCATTCGTATATGGGGTTGTCGCGAGCATCGCAGAGCGAAGGCAGGCTCGTTTCGCGACGGTTCGGTCACAGCCAACACCTGACTTCCAGGCCAGCGCGTCGCCTGACATTACGTCACGAAAGAAGGCCGTCCGCTCGAATTGCAAACCTCTCGGCAGAACAAGAGAGGAGTGTAGTAGCACCTATAACGTGGCAGACGTCCTGCTTTGAATGTATAGGCTGTCGGACTTCCAACACGTACGTACGGGGGCGTGATCGAACACGTACCCTATACGTTCCTACGTACGCACGTATAGTCGTGGGCAACGTGACAGGGAACCCGCCGCGGTTGCTCGTTGGCCTTTGGCGTTACGCTGCTAAGCACGAGGTCGCGGGTTCGAATCCCGACCGCGACGGCCGCATTTCGATGGGGGCGAAATGCGAAAACGCCCGTGGTGCCGTGCATTGGGTGCACGTTAAAGAACCCGCCCCCCCTCCCCAGGTAGTCGAAATTCATCCGGAGTCCCCCCTCCATTACGGCGTCTCATAACCAGATGGTGGTTTTGGCATGTAAAATCTCGAAACTAATTAAATTTGATGTGACAGAGAACGAAGAGATTGTTTTCGAGCAAACTGCTACTAGCGATGTGTGAATGCGAACATCGCGTGTTTAATATGTGACCAAGTAGCTTTCCTGTTGAACATTCAGTCACAACAAACACTTATGTGCGGCACGTGTTTGTTATAGCCATTACGGCCTCTCTAAATCAATGTGGGTGTTCCCTTTCATATATTGCTTACGTAGGGATAATGCGTAGGGTAGTAAGGGTGTTCGATTTGCGAAATCTTCCGCGTCGAATGGGATGCGGATATTCGAGAAAAACGACCTCCGAATATCGAATCGAATATTTTCCAAAACAAGTGAAACAAATTTCCGTTCTCCCTTCTTGGAACGAATATTCGACAGCTTCGAGCAGTGAACATTCTTGAATCAAAGAGCAGATTATTCGATTCGTAATCGAAATTTCGAATATTCGCAGACAGCTGGAACTATATACGGCGACGACTGTTCTCCCATTCACTTTCTTGCCCATTTTTATACGTACACAAGGTCTGACCCTGGGGATGTTAACCAGCGCCACCCGTGGCCATGGTGGCAGATGTAGAACAACGCGTCCTTTGTGTTGTTATTTCGGTATCATGACCCGTTTCGTCCTATGCCAAATGTGGAGCATGCGAGATTTTTTTTAAAATTATTAATATAGCGTAAAAGTGTGGGGAAGAACGGAGATACGGGTAGGGGGTGGAAATCATAGCGAGCCAATGTCCTGGAAGGTGACGGTTCGCGCATTACATGCTCCTTCTATTCAGGACCACGCATGCAATGTAACCCTTTTTACGTTTAAGAACAGAGTTCCCGAAAGATTTCCGGTTAAGCCGGAAGTTACTGTAGCCTATAAATATATAGAACTCTCCAGCTAGTGCCAGCTTTGATGTACAGTTAGGATATTTCGACGAGTGAATTTCACCGCTATACGTGAAAACTGGATACATGAGCCCGACGCATGGGGGCACGTTCTTTTACGTCCGAACACACCGACGATATGTGCCTGCAGTATATACTATATCGGACAAAATGCTTCTTTGGCTAACTTGTCTGTAAAAAAAAAAATGCATGACGGGAAGTTTTCTGGGGGCCACGAACCCGCTGCCGCCTCAACGCGGATGAAAGAGTCTGCAGAATGAAGGCGGTTGTTCTGAGCGGTCCGAAATACACCCGCTGCGGAAAAGCGGAAGCCCGACTTCGCCGGTTCCCGGAATAGAAGAGGCGATGCCGTTTTGCTCGGCCCTGATGACGCAAGACCAGTGATGGACAGCATCTGCAGCCAACCCCAGGCGGTGAAACGCTGAGGCCATTCGAGCCATCATTTATCCAAGCACTTCCCGTGGTTATGGTTACGTATACGTATATACGTCGGGTATCCGACGAATGGAGGGGGGGGGGGGGGCAACAAGAGGAAGAAATAACTGGCGCCTGGCAGAAACAGGCGAAATGCGGTCAAGAAAGAAAAATCTCAAATTTAGAATGGTGGGGTTTAAAAAAGAAAGAGAAATATAGAAAACGAGCTATTCATATGGGCTCAACGTCGCGACAATGTTGGATTTAAAAAAGAGAGAGAAATATAGAAAACGAGCAATATGGGTTCAACGTCGCGACTCGCGAGACTACAAGGCATGGGTCTATGTAGACGAGGGACGTCGTAGTCTGGAAAGCTACGGGTTAATTTTGACCACCCCGTTCTGTAACGTGCACCCAAAGAACGGTACATATGCACGGGCGCTTTTCTATTTCGCCCCTCGTGGGAACGCTACTGTAGCGGCAGGGTGTCGAACAGGCGACCTGGCGCTCAGCAGGAGAACGCCATATATCCGCTGAACAACCTCGGCAAATAAGCAAAACTTTACGCGCATCAACGCTGTTATACACGGCACGCTGGTTGAGAGTTGCCAGCCAGTCGGTCGGGTTGCACAGAGCAACGACGTCCTTTGAGAAATTCGCCGCGTCACTATTTGATTTTGCTTTCGTATCCACAAAGATTTGCCCGATCTTGCATACTCCCAGACGGGACGAAAGTATACCGAGAATGAACAGGGAAATCAATTCTGCGGAGCAGTGTGACCCGGAATGGTATGTGTACGCTGTCAGTCACCGCCACCTTGGTGTTGTTAAGCCAATCAGAGAGGCCGCAGGAGACCTGTGAGCCAATCAGAGCTGACAAGATGGCCGATTTGAAATGTGGCGGGATTCTGGTGCCCAGAAACGGACCCACACCCTGACAACGTTTATAGACCCCGGTGGATTCGGGCGAACAAGCGGACATCCTACTGAAAGCGAGCCCAAGCAAGAGGCAGGCCAAACAGGCCAAAGCGGAATGTTTCGCCCAAGGAACGTGACAACAATGTTGACTCATTTCAATCATATTGCAGGTTATACTTAGACTTTTTTTAAATAACAGAAAGTAATTAAAGCATTGAGGGGAAAATGGCCGAAATTTAGTCGTTAAAGGTTGATTGGTACCGCCACCTGTCGTTAACCAATCGGGATCAAGTTGACGTCACTAATTTTGGCAAGTGGTAAACAGTGACATTAAACAGACAGTCGAATTAACCCCAGCCAGCGAGGTTGTCTCTAGGAATGATTCTTGTTCTATACTTAACACTGCATTCGTATGTCATTTGTTAATGCTGAACCGATTTAATTTCCTGAAATTAGTACATATAACTTTTTTTCCAATGGACCCTCTCAATATAGATTTTGGTGGGCTGAGCCACCTAATCCGTAACATAAAGCTTTCTTCCTATGGGGTAGATAGTACAAACCCAAAGTTTCTCAAAAATACTGAAATGTACTCATCTATCATACTTTCTATGATTTTTTGTAGTCCCTAGGACATAGTGCGTTCCCGGACGATTGGAAGATGGGGAAGGCGGTTCCCTTGTACAAGACCGGTAGTAAACGTAACCCTGATAACTATAGACCCATTTCACTGACTGGTATACCTTGCAAACTCATGGAGCATATCATTTATTGTCACCTGGTAACATTTCTGGAAACAAACTCTTTCTTCCCCACGCAACAACACGGGTTTAGAAAAAATTACTCCTGCGAGACATAACTGCTGTCTTTCGCTAACGCCTTATTTACCACTTTAGATTGTTCTTCGTTCACAGACTGCAGTTTCATAGATTTTGCGAAAGCATTCGATTCGGTATGTCATGAATTGTTACTCTTTAAACTAGGCGCGCTTAATTTAGACCCTAATGTACTAAAATGGATAGAGCGCTTCTTCGGGCGCACGCAGTTCGTAACAGTTAACGACCCCAACCCTGCTCCTTGTCCTGTAACATTCGGAGTACCACAGGGGTCAGTTCTACGGCCCTTTCTCTTTCTTGTTTACATTAATGAACTATCAACATTTGTTCGTCCATTAAACTGTTCGCGGATGATTGCGTTATTTATCATGAAATGTTGACTGCTAATGACCCTTGAACACTTCAATCGGACCTAAGTAATATAAGTGCATGGTGTGAGACTTGGTTAACGAAACTGAATATTAATATGAATGTGAGGCAATGACAGTTACTCGTCGTACTTCTCATGACACACCATGCATTTATTCTCTTAATAACGTTTCTCTAGCTCATGTTTCCACTTACAAATACCTTGGTATTTGTTTCTCAGAACCTTTCCTGGCAAACTCATGTTGATCACGTAACTATAGTAATGCTAGTCGTACTCTTGGTTACATCAAACGTAATTTTAGTCCAGCTCCCACCAACTTAAAGCTCTTGCTTTATCAAGCACTAGTTAGGACCAAGCTTGAACATACATCTTCCATTTGGGATTCTCACGTCAGTTCACTTGACCTCAGCATAGAAGCAATTCAGAACCGTGCAGCACGTTTTATTTTACCTAACTACTCGCGTACAGCAAGTGTCACTTCAATGAAATTCAATCTTGATTTGCCTAACCTGTCACTCCGTCACAAAATTTGACGTCTCTGTCTATTTCATAAAATCTATCATCAGAATCCAACTTTGAGCGACTCTCTTTTGTTACCACCGTCGTACATTTCTTCCAGAAACGATCATCAGTTCAAGGTTGACGCGCCATGTTGCCGCACTAACGTTAATTTCGGTTCCTTCATTCCCACAACAAGCGGCGACCGGAACCACCTTCCCGCTTCCGTTGTTTCAACCGTCAATGCCAACGAATTCACAAAATCCCTTGTTAACAACTTGTTGTAACAATAATATGCTGCTAATATATATATATATATATATATATTGATCTGATACCACCCGCCCCTCTCTGTAAGGCCCTCAGAGAACATAAATTAAATGAAATTACATCATTTCATTGATTAAAATACCTCAAACACCAACAAGCCCGCAGAACCGCGACAAGCTCTTGGTGAATACGTACGGCAGAGCAATACGTGCATCGTGGACGACGAGTACAAATACACGTGTATACAACAAGCGGAACTGGTCACTCTGCTAAGAAATTAAACATCACTGAAAAAAGAAAAACAAAAGAAGGACCAGAGGGATGGGGAGAAGGGAACAGGTTTTTCAGGTTACAGAGCACTTACGCCAGCATTCTTTCAGTGTTTTTACACACGGCTCGTCTACACCCCGATTCCGTAATGCCTCCATAACTGCTGAAGTTTCGACAGAATCAAACGCTTTCTCGTAATCAATGAAAGCTATATATAAGGGTTGGTTATATTCCGCACATTTCTCTATCACCTGATTGATAGTGTGAATATGGTCTATTGTAGAGTAGCCTTTACGGAATCCTGCCTGATCCTTTGCTTGACAGAAGTCTAAGGTGTTCCTGATTCTATTTGCGATTACCTTAGTAAATAGTTTGTAGGCAACTGACAGTAAGCTGATCGGTCTATAATTTTTCAAGTCTTTGGCGTCCCCTTTCTTATGGCTTAGGATTATGTTAGCGTTCTTCCAAGATTCCGGTACGCTCGAGGTCATGAGGCATTGCGTATACAGGGTGGCCAGTTTCTCTAGAACAATCTGCCCACCATCCTTCAACAAATCTGTTACCTGATCCTCCCCAGCTGCCTTCCCCCTTTGTATATCTCCTAAGGCTTTCTTTACTTCTTCCGGCGTTACCTGTGGGATTTCGAATTCCTCTAGACTATTTTCTCTTCCATTATCGTCGTGGGTGCCACTGGTACTGTATAAATCTCTATAGAACTCCTCAGCTCCTCCCATATTAGTAATGATATTGCCGGCTTTGTCTCTTAACGCATACATCTGATTCTTGCCAATTCCTAGTTTCTTCTTCACTTCTTTTAAGCTTCCTGCGTTCCTGAGAGCATGTTCAATTCTATCCATATTATACTTCCTTATGTCAGCTGTCTTACGCTTGTTGATTAACTTCGCAAGTTCTGCCAGTTCTATTCTAGCTGTAGGGTTAGAGGCTTTCATACATTGGCGTTTCTTGATCAGATCTTTCGTCTCCTGCGATATTTTACTGGTATCCTGCCTAACGGAGTTAACGCCGACTTCCATTGCACACTCCTTAATGATGCCCACAAGATTGTCGTTCATTGCTTCAACACTAAGGTCCTCTTCCTGAGTTAAAGCCGAATATCTGTTCTGTAGCTTGATCTGGAACTCCTCTATTTTCCCTCTTACCGCTAACTCATTGATCGGCTTCTTATGTGCCAGTTTCTTCCCCTCCCTCCTCAGGTCTAGGTTAATTCGAGTTCTTACCATCCTATGGTCACTGCAGCGCACCTTGCTGAGTACGTCCACATATTGTATGATGTCAGGGTTAGGGCAAAGCATGAAGTCTATTTCATTTCTAGTCTCGCCGTTCGGGCTCCTCCACGTCCACTTTCGGCTATCCCGCTTGCGGAAAAAGGTATCCATTATCCGCATATTATTCTGTTCCGCAAACTCTACTAATAACTCTCCCCTGCTATTCCTAGCGCCTATGCCATATTCCCCCACTGCCTTGTCTCCAGCTTGCTTCTTGCCTACCTTGGCATTAAAGTCGCCCATTAGTATAGTGTATTTTGTTTTCACTCTACCCATCGCCGATTCCACGTCTTCATAGAAGCTTTCGACTTCCTGGTCATCATGACTGGATGTAGGGGCGTAGACCTGTACAACCTTCATTTTGTACCTCTTATTAAGTTTCACAACAAGACCTGCCACCCTCTCGTTAATGCTATAGAATTCCTGCATGTTACTAGCTATATTCTTATTAATCAGGAATCCGACTCCTAGTTCTCGTCTCTCCGCTAAGCACCGGTAGCACAAGACGTGCCCGCTTTTTAGCACTGTATATGCTTCTTTTGGCCTCCTAACTTCACTGAGCCCTATTATATCCCATTTACTGCCCTATAATTCCTCCAATAGCACTGCTAGACTCGCCTCACTAGATAACGTTCTAGCGTTAAACGTTGCCAGGTTCATATTCCAAAGAACCTGGCAACGTTTAACGCTAGAATGTTATGAAGCCCGGGACATTACTCGCCGTGACGGCAACTCGAGCAGACGTCGCCTTCCGCGAAGTTTCTCCTTGCGTGGTTTTGAATACCATTCCTACTTAGCCCGACGAAACACAGAAATAAGATACACACTTCTTTTGAAGGCGCAATCGCTAAGAGTTGGCGCGCACTGTTGTTGTCCTTCAACTTTGGCACGTTCGGCGCGAGATTGGCCAATGTTCGACGTGGAAACAACACGAAAGGACGAACTTTCCCGATAACTTGATGATAAATACCAATATGAAATATTAAACCGTACAGTTATTTTTCTACATTCATCTTTATTAAAAAAAAGGAAAGGAAATAGAACAATTACCTTTAGGGAGCGGCGCCTTGGGGAAGAGGGTAGAAAGGGGAATAAGGACGCCCTCACAACGAGGGACGTCCCCTCGTATTCGGAGTGCCTCCGTCCCGGTAGAAACGTACATACTTCCCCAGCGTCTAAGTTGCCGGACTGCTTCGTGAAGCGCGCTAATGGAACGTCCTACAGACGTAGCCTTTACCGAACAGTCAAGGGTATACCAGGACGTCATCTGAATGAGCATCCCCTCAACCTTATAAACCCAACTCCCCAACCAGACATGACTGCTGTCAAGACTGGACGCCCTACCTATGATCTTCAAAAAATACATCAGTCTTTCTTCCTTTGAGGACGGTGCCTATGTGTTGCAGTCAATACTCCTCACGGATACCTAGTGCGCTTTGATACAATCGCGCACAAGCTGGGCATGTGCTTCCTAAGAGGAATGTGCAGCCGTCGTCAGTAAATTATACTAGAGCACAATCTTCATTGCTATCTTTAAAACCTAGGGTTTCATGAAGACTGTCCACATTTCTCTCTGCTTCTGAATGTATGTTGTCATGTCAGGAACGGGTAATCCTTTTGAGCACACCTCCTTTTATAACTTTGCTTTCACAGGTGGCTTTTCCTAGCCTCAAAAGACCAGATCGTCAGAGCATCACTTGTGGCCAACGTTGGCAGGAAAGCTGACGCCACCATATCCCACAGAAGCCGGCTTTCTATTCAAGTTCGCAGTAACAGTAGGTCTTGGCCTCAACAGTGTGTCTATAGATCTGTCGTAGTTTGGAGCCCTTGCATGGGGCACCAAATCCAGATCTCAGTGGTTCAGATTCAATTTGAGATTTGAGCCATAGCGTTTCAAAGATGATAACTTACTGATGCATCACCATGGAATTACATAACAGTGCCCATTATGCACAAATCATTTGACCTCATCACACTTTCTATTGGCAGATAGTTGAGGACATAAGAGTTAAGAGTAGCTGTACAGACAAGTGCAGCAAAACGGCATCTTTGAGTTGCTGGCAACAGCCATTTTGGGGTTGTGCCAGAGCAATCGAACATCATGTAAACAATTACAGTGATGTCATCTTGCTTGAGACACCCTATAAAACACACCTGCTGCTCTACCCCTCACACTGTGACAGCTCGAACTACACCTTGTTTTTACATTCATCTAGCTAAAGCACCCCTTTCAATGCCAATATGTTAGATCAGCAGAGTGAATTAAATGGCACATGACAGGTACAATAACAAATGGAAATGTTGGACCAAAAAGCCCAAAAATTTAGCACAGTGAATGTATAGGGGGTTCCAGCAAGTGCGGACGCGAGCACAAGTAAAAGGAACGGACAGGACAATGCTGGACTTACAACTGAAGTTTATTGCGAATACATTCCACAAATCTCCACCACGCATGCGTAGAAAACCAAGAACAATAACAAGGTTTATAGTAAAAGATCAACACAAAAAAAGAGCACACACAAAAAAAAAATACCTAGCCCCTTATATTCACAATAAACTTTAGTTGTAAGTCCAGCATTGTACTGTCTGTTCCTTTTACTTGTGCTCGCTTCCATACTTGCTAGAACCCCCATACATTCACCATGAACCAACTGGACCAGCAAAGCACACTACTGAACTTTTAGCGCAGATTTGCCATGTATGTGTGACCTAATAACACATTGCTTTACAACGATTAACTTGCTCATTCATAAGCTTTGATTAACTTTCTCAGTACAGACAAGACGTTACAGCTGGCTGGTATTATACATGCAAGCAGTATATTGTGATCATATATGAATTTCAAGATAATAGAGAACTCCATATGATTGATCCAATACTTCTCATGTTCTATTACTGTGATCTCCAGTACTCTAAAATATAGAGGTGTTCATATAGGCATCTTGACCTGTTTATTTTAGTTAAGCTGTTATAGTATAAAGCAAGTAACTTGCAACCTGCTCCTTTACCCGCTAATCCTAACAGAACGAAATCTTGTACACTGCTTTTTCACTGAGTGATATTGTATGGTCTTCGACTTGCCAGTGAGATACTGCTCTAACGCACCATGTAGAGAAAGACAAAACATGAAAGACTTCAACGATCAACTCATTATTTCCTCAAACAATAACTTTGCACATATGGTTACATACATTAAGGATGTGTCAAACGAAGATAATATGAAGACGTGTTGGCCACTGTACTGATTGCATTTCTTCCCTAATTTTTCTTTCGAACATAACTGCTCCTTTGCCAGTCAACTTTCCATTACAGCTCCCTAGCCTCCTTTCCCTTGTGCATGGTCAAACATGGGCACCACTAACAGACTGCTTTCTACACAGTTCACAATCACAGTAGTCAAACCAAAAAGTAAATCTGCTTCATTTGCTACTGGGTTGAGTTGTCTGTGTTCTCGATCACATATACCTCACATGTACATAAAGAATGCGACAGCTCACCAGTGACCTAACAGCACCATTTCCATCATTTTCATGCCAAAATGAGAAAATCAGTGATGACAGCTGTCAAATTTACTAAAATTTCATTTCTGCAATTACATTATAGCAGCCAGATAAGCGGGCTTAATCACTTGTAGCTCGCTCCCAGCTTTTGGATTAGAGAGCCAAGGACTCCCTTTCGCTCCACCTCTCAGTTTCCCACCATGAGAGTGATGGAATCAAAAATGTATCTCATATAGGTTCCAACAAATAAATGTTTGGTCTATTCAAAACAGTGACTTAGAAGTTACATTGAAGATGTAGATGTATAATAACACATTCAAAAGGAGCAATCAATAACAAGCGTTGGCTCATGCCAAAGAAAGCTAGTCATAAAAGTATTTCATACAATTTAAAAAAAGATCTCTTCGTTTCTTTTGGAGCAGTTACTTAGAAGTTACAAATGAATATGCATAGATGAAAAGCAATGTACAATGTATTAAAGAGCATCAGTGCTCTCGCCTTTATCTAGGGCTGTCCCCTTTGCTACAAGGCTTCAAATTAGGCACTTTGTTTGCTAGAGTCGACAGCTAAAGCATTACAAGTGTGACGGCATAAAATTACACTGGAGAAATAAAAATAAACAGGACAGCCAACCACTCATGTTCTCTTTCTCATGTACCTTATGATTTTGCACCACCACCTGTAAAATAATGTTGACACTTCCATTCTCCAAGATTACAGTCTTCATTTAAAGGTCGCCTTTATGGTGGTCAAACGCTGCCTAAATCAAAAATATAATAAGCAGCCCTCATGGCCACACTAAACACACTCGAGGACTCATTCATTCTATTACAAGTTGGCAAGTCCTCACCGCCAAAGGGCCAAAGGAGAACCCACGAAAGGTGTAATCACAGCGGCGTAAAGCCAAGCATGAACGAAATGGTAGCTCGTTGCACGGTGACAGTTATGCCAGTGAATGTACCTCACAAGGAAACAATGCCTGCAGCGCTGTGTCTTGTCAATGTGTGGGCCACATAGGTAAGACATCGAAAAGGAAACGCGTTTCAACCAACGCTGTGACATTCCGTTCTCCTGACAAATGCATTGTGAGAAGACGGGTAACTCCGCTCAGCCTCCACATCAAAATGCCTACTTAACGGGCGATTCGCGAAAGTGGGTTCAATAACCTCGCACAGCTGTTTCATAGGGCGCGGGGCCTCGCGAAGTGAGAAAGGTCCGCAGCTTGAGTGGCACGACGAACTGGCACGTTGGGCGCCCGCCCAGACGCATAGTTGGCACTTGCGAACTGTGTGTTGATTAAAGTGTCAAGCGCAGGGAAGCAACGGACATTAAAGTACTACTCCGTGGAGATTCTTTAAATGAGCGTGTATTTCTGCCCAAGAACGTTCTGGAAAGAAAAAAAAAGATAATTCGGCCGTGTCGTACCCCAGGAGAGCACTTATCTCAAGCTTGAACACTTCACACTACACATCGCCATCGCTCGTAGAAGCCACGTTACAAATAAAGTAGGAAATGAATGGATCTCGAATATGGCACCCAAGTGACTACGCTTTGTTCCACAAAGATATCGTTTATTAAGCGTCACTTAGAAAATCGGGCCCCTCATTAGGGCTCAGGATAACGGCGCCTCACGCAAGAGCTACCGCCACACTCGGCCGAGCCGTCTCACCGAGCTTACGCAACCCTTTCAGTGTCTCGGTCTACGCCAGAGAGCAAACTTTTTTGAATTTCTGACAGGCTGACCGCGGACAGAGGTCGTAAGATGACCGTACCGGGACACCGCGGAGGATATTGCGCAGTCACGAGGATCCAGACGGCACGGAACTGGAGCAACGTAACAGTCTCGAATTGCGAACGTCCTTGGGAACCGAGGCGACGCATCACTGAGGTACAGACAGCACAATTTGCCTGCCGAAGCAGACGGCGAAGCCCACGCAACGATAAGGCCAGTCCGGGAAAGAAACCACAGTCACTTGAATCCCAGCCGCGGAAGCTGATCACCCGACTCGCGCGCGGGGCTCGCCCTGAGCGCATGACGACAGCCTCGGCCGATCGTCGGCCCCTAGATTATGTCACACGCGGTGCACAAACGCACGGCTGAGACTCTCCGCGCGCGCTCACAGACATCCCGCAGACGCTCCGCAAACAGCTGGTCGGGACAGCCAGTGGTTAGTTATCCAGGAAGTGGCGGCCACCCGACACCAGAGGCAGCGCTGGGACGTCAGAGCGCCGCTGGCGTCGGCGGCAGCCAGCGCAGTCGTGTCCCGAAAAAAGTCTCGCCGAGGAATGCGAGCAACTAGCAGAAGCGATTAGGCCTAGTTAGATGCAGGAGAGCCTTACCGTCGCTCTTTGGGAGCGCTTGCCGCTTTGGCAGCACTCATCCCGCTGGCTGGTCGCTTCAGCAGGGCTCGCCGATCGCCGAGGAAGTCGCACGCAGTCTCAGGACACTGCTGAGGATTGCATGCAGATTCCGGGATGTTCACGATTCGGCAAATCTTGACGGTTGACGTAGCACAGCGCAGGAGCAAAACGGGGAACGGTGTCGGTCAATGCAACCGGCACCGCAGATCACATCTAAGCCAACGCGATCACCACTTGACCACGAAGAAATTCGCTGATGGTTTCGCAGACGACACGAAACACGCACAACATCACTCGGGGAACGTATGGCCAGAAAGTAATCCGCGTTTTTCCTCGAGGGAGCGCCACCTGTAAGAAGACTGCTCCACCGGATTCCGCGACAGACAGTGACGCCACATGGCGGCAGCCGCAGGAAACACAGGAACCTGAACTGGTTTTTGAAATTCGTATCATGCGCGCGGCGAGCACGTTTTTGTCG